>NC_074690.1:47575485-47875485 GCF_029448725.1 Salvelinus fontinalis | reverse complement strand
GAATTTCACTAACAGAGTGCATCAAACACGATTTAGAGCTTGTTTCAGAAAAAGTGGTTTTTTTTTCAATTTCATGCTTGAAACTTGCTGAAATTGGTTCCAAATCATCCAGTTTAAGCATAACTGCAAAGAATTTCACTAACAAAGTGCATCAAACACGATTTAGAGCTTGTTTCAGAAAAAGTGATTTTTTTTCAATTTCATGCTTGAAACTTGCTGAAATTGGTTCCAAATCATCCAGTTTAAGCATAACTGCAAAGAATTTCACTAACAAAGTGCATCAAACACGATTTAGAGCTTGTTTCAGAAAAAGTTTTTTTTTTCAATTTCATGCTTGAAACTTGCTGAAATTGGTCCCAAATCATCCAGTTTAAGCATAACTGTAAAGAATTTCACTAACAAAGTGCATCAAACACGATTTAGAGCTTGTTTCAGAAAAAGTGTTTTTTTTTCAATTTCATGGTTGAAACTTGCTGAAATTGGTTCCAAATCATCCAGTTTAAGCATAACTGCAAAGAATTTCACTAACAAAGTGCATCAAACACGATTTAGAGCTTGTTTCAGAAAAAGTGTTTTTTTTTCAATTTCATGCTTGAAACTTGCTGAAATTGGTTCCAAATCAATGAGTTTAAGCATAACTGCAAAGAATTTCACTAACAGAGTGCATCAAACACGATTTAGAGCTTGTTTCAGAAAAAGTTTTTTTTTTTCAATTTCATGCTTGAAACTTGCTGAAATTGGTTCCAAATCATCGAGTTTAAGCATAACTGCAAAGAATTTCACTAACAAAGTGCATCAAACACGATTTAGAGCTTGTTTCAGAAAAAGTGTTTTTTTTTTCAATTTCATGCTTGAAACTTGCTGAAATTGGTTCCAAATCATCCAGTTTAAGCATAACTGCAAAGAATTTCACTAACAGAAGTGCATCAAACACGATTTAGAGCTTGTTTCAGAAAAAGTGATTTTTTTTCAATTTCATGCTTGAAACTTGCTGAAATTGGTTCCAAATCATCCAGTTTAAGCATAACTGCAAAGAATTTCACTAACAAAGTGCATCAAATACGATTTAGAGCTTGTTTCAGAAAAAGTGTTTTTTTTTCAATTTCATGCTTGAAACTTGCTGAAATTGGTTCCAAATCATCTAGTTTAAGCATAACTGCAAAGAATTTCACTAACAAAGTGCATCAAACACGATTTAGAGCTTGTTTCAGAAAAAGTGTTTTTTTTTTCAATTTCATGCTTGAAACTTGCTGAAATTGGTTCCAAATCATCGAGTTTAAGCATAACTGCAAAGAATTTCACTAACAGAGTGCATCAAACACGATTTAGAGCTTGTTTCAGAAAAAGTTTTTTTTTTTCAATTTCATGCTTGAAACTTGCTGAAATTGGTTCCAAATCATCCAGTTTAAGCATAACTGCAAAGAATTTCACTACCAAAGTGCATCAAACACGATTTAGAGCTTGTTTCAGAAAAAGTGTTTTTTTTTCAATTTCATGCTTGAAACTTGCTGAAATTGGTTCCAAATCATCCAGTTTAAGCATAACTGCAAAGAATTTCACTAACAAAGTGCATCAAACTCGATTTAGAGCTTGTTTCAGAATTTGTTTTTTTTTTTCAATTTCATGCTTGAAACTTGCTGAAATTGGTTCCAAATCATCCAGTTTAAGCATAACTGCAAAGAATTTCACTAACAAAGTGCATCAAACACGATTTAGAGCTTGTTTCAGAAAAAGTGTTTTTTTTTCAATTTCATGCTTGAAACTTGCTGAAATTGGTTCCAAATCAATCGAGTTTAAGCATAACTGCAAAGAATTTCACTAACAGAGTGCATCAAACACGATTTAGAGCTTGTTTCAGAAAATTGTTTTTTTTTCAATTTCATGCTTGAAACTTGCTGAAATTGGTTCCAAATCATCGAGTTTAAGCATAACTGCAAAGAATTTCACTAACAGAGTGCATCAAACACGATTTAGAGCTTGTTTCAGAAAAAGTGTTTTTTTTTCAATTTCATGCTTGAAACTTGCTGAAATTGGTTCCAAATCATCCAGTTTAAGCATAACTGCAAAGAATTTCACTAACAAAGTGCATCAAATACGATTTAGAGCTTGTTTCAGAAAAAGTGTTTTTTTTTCAATTTCATGCTTGAAACTTGCTGAAATTGGTTCCAAATCATCCAGTTTAAGCATAACTGTAAAGAATTTCACTAACAAAGTGCATCAAACACGATTTAGAGCTTGTTTCAGAAAAAGTGTTTTTTTTTTCAATTTCATGCTTGAAACTTGCTGAAATTGGTTCCAAATCATCGAGTTTAAGCATAACTGCAAAGAATTTCACTAACAGAGTGCATCAAACACGATTTAGAGCTTGTTTCAGAAAAAGTGTTTTTTTTTCAATTTCATGCTTGAAACTTGCTGAAATTGGTTCCAAATCATCCAGTTTAAGCATAACTGCAAAGAATTTCACTAACAAAGTGCATCAAACACGATTTAGAGCTTGTTTCAGAAAAAGTGTTTTTTTTTCAATTTCATGCTTGAAACTTGCTGAAATTGGTTCCAAATCAATGAGTTTAAGCATAACTGCAAAGAATTTCACTAACAGAGTGCATCAAACACGATTTAGAGCTTGTTTCAGAAAATTGTTTTTTTTTCAATTTCATGCTTGAAACTTGCTGAAATTGGTTCCAAATCATCGAGTTTAAGCATAACTGCAAAGAATTTCACTAACAGAGTGCATCAAACACGATTTAGAGCTTGTTTCAGAAAAAGTGGTTTTTTTTTCAATTTCATGCTTGAAACTTGCTGAAATTGGTTCCAAATCATCCAGTTTAAGCATAACTGCAAAGAATTTCACTAACAAAGTGCATCAAACACGATTTAGAGCTTGTTTCAGAAAAAGTGATTTTTTTTCAATTTCATGCTTGAAACTTGCTGAAATTGGTTCCAAATCATCCAGTTTAAGCATAACTGCAAAGAATTTCACTAACAAAGTGCATCAAATACGATTTAGAGCTTGTTTCAGAAAAAGTGTTTTTTTTTCAATTTCATGCTTGAAACTTGCTGAAATTGGTTCCAAATCATCCAGTTTAAGCATAACTGTAAAGAATTTCACTAACAAAGTGCATCAAACACGATTTAGAGCTTGTTTCAGAAAAAGTGTTTTTTTTTCAATTTCATGCTTGAAACTTGCTGAAATTGGTTCCAAATCATCCAGTTTAAGCATAACTGCAAAGAATTTCACTAACAAAGTGCATCAAACACGATTTAGAGCTTGTTTCAGAAAAAGTGTTTTTTTTTCAATTTCATGCTTGAAACTTGCTGAAATTGGTTCCAAATCAATGAGTTTAAGCATAACTGCAAAGAATTTCACTAACAGAGTGCATCAAACACGATTTAGAGCTTGTTTCAGAAAATTGTTTTTTTTTCAATTTCATGCTTGAAACTTGCTGAAATTGGTTCCAAATCATCGAGTTTAAGCATAACTGCAAAGAATTTCACTAACAGAGTGCATCAAACACGATTTAGAGCTTGTTTCAGAAAAAGTGGTTTTTTTTCAATTTCATGCTTGAAACTTGCTGAAATTGGTTCCAAATCATCCAGTTTAAGCATAACTGCAAAGAATTTCACTAACAAAGTGCATCAAACACGATTTAGAGCTTGTTTCAGAAAAAGTGATTTTTTTTCAATTTCATGCTTGAAACTTGCTGAAATTGGTTCCAAATCATCCAGTTTAAGCATAACTGCAAAGAATTTCACTAACAAAGTGCATCAAATACGATTTAGAGCTTGTTTCAGAAAAAGTGTTTTTTTTTCAATTTCATGCTTGAAACTTGCTGAAATTGGTTCCAAATCATCCAGTTTAAGCATAACTGTAAAGAATTTCACTAACAAAGTGCATCAAACACGATTTAGAGCTTGTTTCAGAAAAAGTTTTTTTTTTTTCAATTTCATGCTTGAAACTTGCTGAAATTGGTTCCAAATCATCGAGTTTAAGCATAACTGCAAAGAATTTCACTAACAGAGTGCATCAAACACGATTTAGAGCTTGTTTCAGAAAAAGTTTTTTTTTTTCAATTTCATGCTTGAAACTTGCTGAAATTGGTTCCAAATCATCCAGTTTAAGCATAACTGCAAAGAATTTCACTAACAAAGTGCATCAAACACGATTTAGAGCTTGTTTCAGAAAAAGTGTTTTTTTTTCAATTTCATGCTTGAAACTTGCTGAAATTGGTTCCAAATCATCCAGTTTAAGCATAACTGCAAAGAATTTCACTAACAAAGTGCATCAAACACGATTTAGAGCTTGTTTCAGAAAAAGTGTTTTTTTTTCAATTTCATGCTTGAAACTTGCTGAAATTGGTTCCAAATCAATGAGTTTAAGCATAACTGCAAAGAATTTCACTAACAGAGTGCATCAAACACGATTTAGAGCTTGTTTCAGAAAATTGTTTTTTTTTCAATTTCATGCTTGAAACTTGCTGAAATTGGTTCCAAATCATCGAGTTTAAGCATAACTGCAAAGAATTTCACTAACAGAGTGCATCAAACACGATTTAGAGCTTGTTTCAGAAAAAGTGGGTTTTTTTCAATTTCATGCTTGAAACTTGCTGAAATTGGTTCCAAATCATCCAGTTTAAGCATAACTGCAAAGAATTTCACTAACAAAGTGCATCAAACACGATTTAGAGCTTGTTTCAGAAAAAGTGATTTTTTTTCAATTTCATGCTTGAAACTTGCTGAAATTGGTTCCAAATCATCCAGTTTAAGCATAACTGCAAAGAATTTCACTAACAAAGTGCATCAAATACGATTTAGAGCTTGTTTCAGAAAAAGTGTTTTTTTTTCAATTTCATGCTTGAAACTTGCTGAAATTGGTTCCAAATCATCCAGTTTAAGCATAACTGTAAAGAATTTCACTAACAAAGTGCATCAAACACGATTTAGAGCTTGTTTCAGAAAAAGTTTTTTTTTTTTCAATTTCATGCTTGAAACTTGCTGAAATTGGTTCCAAATCATCGAGTTTAAGCATAACTGCAAAGAATTTCACTAACAGAGTGCATCAAACACGATTTAGAGCTTGTTTCAGAAAAAGTTTTTTTTTTTCAATTTCATGCTTGAAACTTGCTGAAATTGGTTCCAAATCATCCAGTTTAAGCATAACTGCAAAGAATTTCACTAACAAAGTGCATCAAACACGATTTAGAGCTTGTTTCAGAAAAAGTGTTTTTTTTTCAATTTCATGCTTGAAACTTGCTGAAATTGGTTCCAAATCATCCAGTTTAAGCATAACTGCAAAGAATTTCACTAACAAAGTGCATCAAACACGATTTAGAGCTTGTTTCAGAAAAAGTGTTTTTTTTTTCAATTTCATGCTTGAAACTTGCTGAAATTGGTTCCAAATCATCCAGTTTAAGCATAACTGCAAAGAATTTCACTTCACAGAATGCATCAAACACGATTTAGAGCTTGTTTCAGAAAAAGTGTTTTTTTTTAAATTTCATGCTTGAAACTTGCTGAAATTGGTTCCAAATCATCCAGTTTAAGCATAACTGCAAAGAATTTCACTAACAAAGTGCATCAAACAAGATTTAGAGCTTGTTTCAGAAAAAGTGGTTTTTTTTCAATTTCATGCTTGAAACTTGCTGAAATTGGTTCCAAAACAATGAGTTTAAGCATAACTGCAAAGAATTTCACTAACAGAGTGCATCAAACACGATTTAGAGCTTGTTTCAGAAAAAGTGTTTTTTTTTCAATTTCATGCTTGAAACTTGCTGAAATTGGTTCCAAATCATCCAGTTTAAGCATAATTGCAAAGAATTTCACTAACAGAGTGCATCAAACACGATTTAGAGCTTGTTTCAGAAAAAGTGTTTTTTTTTTCAATTTCATGCTTGAAACTTGCTGAAATTGGTTCCAAATCATCCAGTTTAAGCATAACTGCAAAGAATTTCACTAACAAAGTGCATCAAACACGATTTAGAGCTTGTTTCAGAAAAAGTGGTTTTTTTTCAATTTCATGCTTGAAACTTGCTGAAATTGGTTCCAAATCATCCAGTTTAAGCATAACTGCAAAGAATTTCACTAACAAAGTGCATCAAACACGATTTAGAGCTTGTTTCAGAAAAAGTGTTTTTTTTCAATTTCATGCTTGAAACTTGCTGAAATTTGTTCCAAATCAATGAGTTTAAGCATAACTGCAAAGAATTTCACTAACAAAGTGCATCAAACACGATTTAGAGCTTGTTTCAGAAAAAGTGTTTTTTTTTCAATTTCATGCTTGAAACTTGCTGAAATTGGTTCCAAATCAATGAGTTTAAGCATAACTGCAAAGAATTTCACTAACAAAGTGCATCAAACACGATTTAGAGCTTGTTTCAGAAAAAGTGTTTTTTTTTTCAATTTCATGCTTGAAACTTGCTGAAATTGGTTCCAAATCATCCTGTTTAACCTGTCTAGGATCAGCGTGGCGCTAGCGGCACACCCCCCCCCCCCCCCACTGAAAAACCAGTGCCGCGAAATTCAAAAAAAATATTTTTTTTTAAATATTTAACTTTCACACATTAAAGTCCAATACAGCTAATGAAAGACACAGATCTTGTGAATCCAGTCAACTTGTCCGATTTTTAAAATGTTTTACAGGGAAGACACAATATGTAAAGATGTACATCTATTACCTAAAAACACATTAGCATAATCCACCATCTTTTATTTGTCCACCAACACCAGTAGCCATCACCAATTCGGCTAAACTAAGATATTTATAGCCCCTAACCAACAAAAAAACTCATTAGATGACAGTCTGATAACATATTTATGGTATGGGATAGGTTTTGTTAGAAAAAAGTGCATATTTCAGGTAGATGGCATAGGTTACAATTGCACCCACCGTCACAAATGGAATAGAAAAACTACTTAGAGCAACGTGTTTACCTACTTACTAATCATCAAACATTTCGTAAAAATACACAGCATACACGAATCGAAAGACACAGATCCTGTGAATACAGACAATATTTCAGATTTTCTAAGTGTCTTACAGCGAAAACACAATAAATCGTTATATTAGCGTAGCACATAGCACATTGCAGCCCAGCATTGATTCTAGCCAAAGTGAGCGATAAAAGTCAACATCGCCAAAAGATATTAATTTTTTCACTAACCTTCTCAGAATTCTTCCGATGACACTCCTGTAACATCATATTACACATTCCATATAGAGTTTGATCGCAAATGTTTATATTTAGCCACCAAAATCATGGTTAGACAATGTGAAATGTAGACAAGCTGGTCAGAAAAAGTCCTTGCGCCACTTAGACAGTGATCTACTCTTATACATAAATACTCATAAACGTGACGAAAAAATATAGGGTGGACAGGGATTGATAGACAATTTAATTCTTAATACAATTGCGGAATAACATTTTTTAATTTATCCTTACTTTTTAACCTGTCTAGGATCAGCGTGGCGCTAGCGGCACCCCCCCCCCCCCCCCCCACTGAAAAACCAGTGCCGCGAAATTCAAAAAAAATATTTTTTTAAAATATTTAACTTTCACACATTAAAGTCCAATACAGCTAATGAAAGACACAGATCTTATGAATCCAGTCAACATTTCCGATTTTTAAAATGTTTTACAGGGAAGACACAATATGTAAAGATGTACATCTATTACCTAAAAACACATTAGCATAATCCACCATCTTTTATTTGTCCACCAACACCAGTAGCCATCACCAATTCGGCTAAACTAAGATATTTATAGCCCCTAACCAACAAAAAAACTCATTAGATGACAGTCTGATAACATATTTATGGTATGGGATAGGTTTTGTTAGAAAAAAGTGCATATTTCAGGTATATGGCATAGTTTACAATTGCACCCACCATCACAAATGGACTAGAATAATTACAATGAGCAACGTGTTTACCTAACTACTAATCATCAAACATTTCGTAAAAATACACAGCATACACGAATCGAAAGACACAGATCCTGTGAATACAGACAATATTTCAGATTTTCTAAGTGTCTTACAGCGAAAACACAATAAATCGTTATATTAGCTTAGCACATAGCAATTAGCAGCCCAGCATTGATTCTAGCCAAAGTGAGCGATAAAAGTCAACATCGCCAAAAGATATTAATTTTTTCACTAACCTTCTCAGAATTCTTCCGATGACACTCCTGTAACATCACATTACAACATGCATATACAGTTTGATCGAAAATGTTTATATTTAGCCACCAAAATCATGGTTAGACAATGTGAAATGTAGACAAGCTGGTAAAGAAAACGTCCTTGCGCCACTTAGACAGTGATCTACTCTTATACATAAATACTCATAAACGTGACTAAAAAATATAGGGTGGACAGGGATTGATAGACAATTTAATTCTTAATACAATTGCGGAATTACATTTTTTAATTTATCCTTACTTTTCAATACAGTTTGCGCCAAGCGAAGCTACGTCAAAAAACATGGCGTCCTAAGCCACTAAAATGTTTCGACAGAAACACGATTTATCATAATAAAAATGTCCTACCTTGAGCTGTTCTTCCATCAGTATCTTGGGCAAAGGATCCTTTCTTGGGAGAAATCGTCTTTTGGTGGAAAGCTGTCCTCTTGCCATGTGGAAATGTCAACTACGTTCGGGATGAACTGAAAAGCGTGCCCAACTTTTCACATCGTTGCAAAAATAAATGTCCCAAAATCGCACTAAACGGATATAAATTGCTATAAAACGCTTTAAATTAACTACTTTGTGATGTTTGTAACTCCTATAACGAGTGAAAAGATGACCGGAGAAATATAACAGGCTAAACTAACGCTTGGAACAGGAGAGGGTCGGTGTCTTCCACGCGCGTTACGCAGCAAGAAAAGACTTGCTAGCTAATGGTTTTTTTCATTTGTAGGGCCTGTGAACGAGCAATCGAGCCCGTTGGAATCGTCATCACGTAAAGGCATCCAGGGGAAGACGTAAGAAGTGTCCGTATAGTCATAGCAACGACAGTGCCCTTTTAAATGACTTCAGAAAAGTGGCCAACGTTTCTCAAATCTGACTCCATGTCAGGGAAATTGCTGTAGAATGGGCTCTGTTCCACTTAGAGACAAAATTTCAACTCCTATAGAAACTATAGACTGTTTTCTATCCAATAATAATAATAATATGCATATTGTACGATCAAGGATTTTGTGGGAAGCCGTTTAAAAAATTAGCCACATTAGCATAAATAGTCTAAACAGCGCCCCCATCCCCAACAGGTTAATAAAGTTTGCGCCTAGCGAAGCTACGTCATAAAACATGGCGTCCTAAGCCACTAAAATGTTTCGACAGAAACACGATTTATCATAATAAAAATGTCCTACCTTGAGCTGTTCTTCCATCAGTATCTTGGGCAAAGGATCCTTTCTTGAGAGCAATCGTCTTTTGGTGGAAAGCTGTCCTCTTGCCATGTGGAAATGCCTACTGCGTTCGGGATGAACTGAAAAGCGTGCCCAACTATTCACATCGTTGCAAAAATAAATGTCCCAAAATCGCACTAAACGGATATAAATTGCTATAAAACGCTTTAAATTAACTACCTTATGATGTTTTTAACTCCCATAACGAGTAGAAACATGACCCGAGTAATATTACCCCCTTCACTAATGCTTGGAACAGGAGCGGGCCGGTGTCCTCTAGGCGCATGACGCAGCTCCAAAAGAATGACTAGCTTCAGGGTTTTTTCATTTGTGGGGCCTGTGAACGCGCAATCGACCCCATTGGAATCGTCATCACGTAAAGGCATCCAGGGGAAGACGTAAGAAGTGTCCGTACAGTCATAGCAATATCAGTGCCTTTTTAACTGACTTCAGAACAGTGGCCAACATTTCTGAAATCTGAATCCATGTCAGGGAAATTGCTGTAGAATGGGCTCTGTTCCACTTAGAGACAAAATTTCAACTCCTATAGAAACTATAGATGTTTTCTATCCAATAATAATAATAAAATGCATATTGTACGATCAAGGATTTTGTGGGAAGCCGTTTCAAAAATTACCAAATTAGCATAAATAGTCTAAACAGCGCCCCCATCCCCAACAGGTTAAGCATAACTGCAAAGAATTTCACTAACAAAGTGCATCAAACACGATTTAGAGCTTGTTTCAGAAAAAGTGTTTTTTTTTCAATTTCATGCTTGAAACTTGCTGAAATTGGTTCAAATCATCCAGTTTAAGCATAACTGCAAAGAATTTCACGAACAAAGTGCATCAAACACGATTTAGAGCTTGTTTCAGAAAAAGTGTTTTTTTTTCAATTTCATGCTTGAAACTTGCTGAAATTGGTTCAAATCATCCAGTTTAAGCATAACTGCAAAGAATTTCACGAACAAAGTGCATCAAACACGATTTAGAGCTTGTTTCAGAAAAAGTGTTTTTTTTTTCAATTTCATGCTTGAAACTTGCTGAAATTGGTTCCAAATCATCCAGTTTAAGCATAACTGCAAAGAATTTCACTAACAGAGTGCATCAAACACGATTTAGAGCTTGTTTCAGAAAAAGTGTTTTTTTTTCAATTTCATGAAATTGGTTCCAAATCATCGAGTTTAAGCATAACTGCAAAGAATTTCACTAACAGAGTGCATCAAACACGATTTAGAGCTTGTTTCAGAAAAAGTGTTTTTTTTTCAATTTCATGCTTGAAACTTGCTGAAATTGGTTCCAAATCATAGAGTTTAGGCTTAACTGCAAAGAATTTCACTAACAAAGTGCATCAAACACGATTTAGAGCTTGTTTCAGAAAAAGTTTTTTTTTTTCAATTTCATGCTTGAAACTTGCTGAAATTGGTTCCAAATCATCGAGTTTAAGCATAACTGCAAAGAATTTCACTAACAAAGTGCATCAAACACGATTTAGAGCTTGTTTCAGAAAAAGTGTTTTTTTTTTTCAATTTCATGCTTGAAACTTGCTGAAATTGGTTCCAAATCATCCAGTTTAAGCATAACTGCAAAGAATTTCACTAACAAAGTGCATCAAACACGATTTAGAGCTTGTTTCAGAAAAAGTGTTTTTTTTTCAATTTCATGCTTGAAACTTGCTGAAATTGGTTCCAAATCAATGAGTTTAAGCATAACTGCAAAGAATTTCACTAACAGAGTGCATCAAACACGATTTAGAGCTTGTTTCAGAAAAAGTGTTTTATTTTCAATTTCATGCTTGAAACTTGCTGAAATTGGTTCCAAATCATCGAGTTTAAGCATAACTGCAAAGAATTTCACTAACAGAGTGCATCAAACACGATTTAGAGCTTGTTTCAGAAAAAGTGTTTTTTTTTCAATTTCATGCTTGAAACTTGCTGAAATTGGTTCCAAATCATCCTGTTTAAGCATAACTGCAAAGAATTTCACTAACAAAGTGCATCAAACACGATTTAGAGCTTGTTTCAGAAAAAGTGTTTTTTTTTCAATTTCATGCTTGAAACTTGCTGAAATTGGTTCCAAATCATCCAGTTTAAGCATAACTGCAAAGAATTTCACTAACAAAGTGCATCAAACACGATTTAGAGCTTGTTTCAGAAAAAGTGTTTTTTTTCAATTTCATGCTTGAAACTTGCTGAAATTGGTTCCAAAACAATGAGTTTAAGCATAACTGCAAAGAATTTCACTAACAAAGTGCATCAAACACGATTTAGAGCTTGTTTCAGAAAAAGTTTTTTTTTTTCAATTTCATGCTTGAAACTTGCTGAAATTGGTTCCAAATCATCCTGTTTAAGCATAACTGCAAAGAATTTCACTAACAAAGTGCATCAAACACGATTTAGAGCTTGTTTCAGAAAAAGTGTTTTTTTTTCAATTTCATGCTTGAAACTTGCTGAAATTGGTTCCAAATCATCGAGTTTAAGAATAACTGCAAAGAATTTCACTTAACAGAGTGCATCAAACACGATTTAGAGCTTGTTTCAGAAAAAGTTTTTTTTTTTTCAATTTCATGCTTGAAACTTGCTGAAATAGGTTCAAATCATCCAGTTTAAGCATAACTGCAAAGAATTTCACTAACAAAGTGCATCAAACACGATTTAGAGCTTGTTTCAGAAAAAGTTTTTTTTCAATTTCATGCTTGAAACTTGCTGATATTGGTTCCAAATCAATGAGTTTAAGCATAACTGCAAAGAATTTCACTAACAAAGTGCATCAAACACGATTTAGAGCTTGTTTCAGAAAAAGTGTTTTTTTTTCAATTTCATGCTTGAAACTTGCTGAAATTGGTTCCAAATCATCCAGTTTAAGCATAACTGCAAAGAATTTCACTAACAAAGTGCATCAAACACGATTTAGAGCTTGTTTCAGAAAAAGTGTTTTTTTTTCAATTTCATGCTTGAAACTTGCTGAAATTGGTTCCAAATCATCCAGTTTAAGCATAACTGCAAAGAATTTCACTAACAAAGTGCATCAAACACGATTTAGAGCTTGTTTCAGAAAAAGTGTTTTTTTTTCAATTTCATGCTTGAAACTTGCTGAAATTGGTTCCAAATCATCCAGTTTAAGCATAACTGCAAAGAATTTCACTAACAAAGTGCATCAAACACGATTTAGAGCTTGTTTCAGAAAAAGTTTTTTTTTTTCAATTTCATGCTTGAAACTTGCTGAAATTGGTTCCAAATCATCCAGTTTAAGCATAACTGCAAAGAATTTCACTAACAAAGTGCATCAAACACGATTTAGAGCTTGTTTCAGAAAAAGTGTTTTTTTTTTCAATTTCATGCTTGAAACTTGCTGAAATTGGTTCCAAATCATCGAGTTTAAGCATAACTGCAAAGAATTTCACTTAACAGAATGCATCAAACACGATTTAGAGCTTGTTTCAGAAAAAGTGTTTTTTTTTCAATTTCATGCTTGAAACTTGCTGAAATTGGTTCCAAATCATCCAGTTTAAGAATAACTGCAAAGAATTTCACTAACAAAGTGCATCAAACACGATTTAGAGCTTGTTTCAGAAAAAGTGTTTTTTTTTCAATTTCATGCTTGAAACTTGCTGAAATTGGTTCCAAATCATCCTGTTTAAGCATAACTGCAAAGAATTTCACTAACAAAGTGCATCAAACACGATTTAGAGCTTGTTTCAGAAAAAGTGTTTTTTTTTCAATTTCATGCTTGAAACTTGCTGAAATTGGTTCCAAATCATCCTGTTTAAGCATAACTGCAAAGAATTTCACTAACAAAGTGCATCAAACACGATTTAGAGCTTGTTTCAGAAAAAGTGTTTTTTTTTCAATTTCATGCTTGAAACTTGCTGAAATTGGTTCCAAATCATCGAGTTTAAGAATAACTGCAAAGAATTTCACTAACAAAGTGCATCAAACACGATTTAGAGCTTGTTTCAGAAAAAGTGTTTTTTTTTCAATTTCATGCTTGAAACTTGCTGAAATTGGTTCCAAATCATCCAGTTTAAGCATAACTGCAAAGAATTTCACTAACAAAGTGCATCAAACACGATTTAGAGCTTGTTTCAGAAAAAGTGTTTTTTTTTTCAATTTCATGCTTGAAACTTGCTGAAATTGGTTCCAAATCATCCAGTTTAAGCATAACTGCAAAGAATTTCACTAACAAAGTGCATCAAACACGATTTAGAGCTTGTTTCAGAAAAAGTGTTTTTTTTTTCAATTTCATGGTTGAAACTTGCTGAAATTGGTTCCAAATCATCCTGTTTAAGCATAACTGCAAAGAATTTCACTAACAAAGTGCATCAAACACGATTTAGAGCTTGTTTCAGAAAAAGTTTTTTTTTTTCAATTTCATGCTTGAAACTTGCTGATATTGGTTCCAAATCAATGAGTTTAAGCATAACTGCAAAGAATTTCACTAACAAAGTGCATCAAACACGATTTAGAGCTTGTTTCAGAAAAAGTGTTTTTTTTTCAATTTCATGCTTGAAACTTGCTGAAATTGGTTCCAAATCATCCAGTTTAACCTGTTGGGGATGGGGGCGCTGTTTAGACTATTTATGCTAATGTGGCTAATTTTTTAAACGGCTTCCCACAAAATCCTTGATCGTACAATATGCATATTATTATTATTATTGGATAGAAAACAGTCTATAGTTTCTATAGGAGTTGAAATTTTGTCTCTAAGTGGAACAGAGCCCATTCTACAGCAATTTCCCTGACATGGAGTCAGATTTGAGAAATGTTGGCCACTTTTCTGAAGTCAGTTAAAAGGGCACTGTCGTTGCTATGACTATACGGACACTTCTTACGTCTTCCCCTGGATGCCTTTACGTGATGACGATTCCAACGGGCTCGATTGCGCGTTCACAGGCCCTACAAATGAAAAAACTCTGAAGCTAGTCATTCTTTGGGAGCTGCGTAACGCGCGTGGAAGACACCGACCCTCTCCTGTTCCAAGCGTTAGTTTAGCCTGTTATATTTCTCCGGTCATCTTTTCACTCGTTATAGGAGTTACAAACATCATAAAGTAGTTAATTTAAAGCGTTTTATAGCAATTTATATCCGTTTAGTGCGATTTTGGGACATTTATTTTTGCAACGATGTGAAAAGTTGGGCACGCTTTTCAGTTCATCCCGAACGCAGTTGACATTTCCACATGGCAAGAGGACAGCTTTCCACCAAAAGACGATTTCTCCCAAGAAAGGATCCTTTGCCCAAGATACTGATGGAAGAACAGCTCAAGGTAGGACATTTTTATTATGATAAATCGTGTTTCTGTCGAAACATTTTAGTGGCTTAGGACGCCATGTTTTTTGACGTAGCTTCGCTTGGCGCAAACTGTATTGAAAAGTAAGGATAAATTAAAAAATGTAATAACGCAATTGTATTAAGAATTAAATTGTCTATCAATCCCTGTCCACCCTATATTTTTTAGTCACGTTTATGAGTATTTATGTATAAGAGTAGATCACTGTCTAAGTGGCGCAAGGACATTTTCTGACCAGCTGAGCTACATTTCACATTGTCTAACCATGATTTTGGTGGCTAAATATAAACATTTTCGATCAAACTGTATATGCATGTTGTAATGTGATGTTACAGGAGTGTCATCGGAAGAATTCTGAGAAGGTTAGTGAAAAAATTAATATCTTTTGGCGATGTTGACTTTTATCGCTCACTTTGGCTAGAATCAATGCTGGGCTGCTAATTGCTATGTGCTAAGCTAATATAACGATTTATTGTGTTTTCGCTGTAAGACACTTAGAAAATCTGAAATATTGTCTGTATTCACAGGATCTGTGTCTTTCGATTCGTGTATGCTGTGTATTTTTACGAAATGTTTGATGATTAGTAGTTAGGTAAACACGTTGCTCATTGTAATTATTCTAGTCCATTTGTGATGGTGGGTGCAATTGTAAACTATGCCATATACCTGAAATATGCACTTTTTTCTAACAAAACCTATCCCATACCATAAATATGTTATCAGACTGTCATCTAATGAGTTTTTTTGTTGGTTAGGGGCTATAAATATCTTAGTTTAGCCGAATTGGTGATGGCTACTGGTGTTGGTGGACAAATAAAAGATGGTGGATTATGCTAATGTGTTTTTAGGTAATAGATGTACATCTTTACATATTGTGTCTTCCCTGTAAAACATTTTAAAAATCGGAAATGTTGACTGGATTCATAAGATCTGTGTCTTTCATTAGCTGTATTGGACTTTAATGTGTGAAAGTTAAATATTTTAAAAAAATATTTTTTTTGAATTTCGCGGCACTGGTTTTTCAGTGGGGGGGGGGGGGGGGGTGTGCCGCTAGCGCCACGCTGATACTAGACAGGTTAAGCATAACTGCAAAGAATTTCACTAACAAAGTGCATCAAACACGATTTAGAGCTTGTTTCAGAAAAAGTGTTTTTTTTTCAATTTCATGCTTGAAACTTGCTGAAATTGGTTCCAAATCATCGAGTTTAAGCATAACTGCAAAGAATTTCACTAACAGAGTGCATCAAACACGATTTAGAGCTTGTTTCAGAAAAAGTGTTTTTTTTTCAATTTCATGCTTGAAACTTGCTGAAATTGGTTCCAAATCATCCAGTTTAAGCATAACTGCAAAGAATTTCACTAACAAAGTGCATCAAACACGATTTAGAGCTTGTTTCAGAAAAAGTGTTTTTTTTTCAATTTCATGCTTGAAACTTGCTGAAATTGGTTCCAAATCATCGAGTTTAAGCATAACTGCAAAGAATTTCACTTAACAGAGTGCATCAAACACGATTTAGAGCTTGTTTCAGAAAAAGTGTTTTTTTTTCAATTTCATGCTTGAAACTTGCTGAAATTGGTTCCAAATCATCCAGTTTAAGCATAACTGCAAAGAATTTCACTAACAAAGTGCATCAAACACGATTTAGAGCTTGTTTCAGAAAAAGTGTTTTTTTTTCAATTTCATGCTTGAAACTTGCTGAAATTGGTTCCAAATCATCCAGTTTAAGCATAACTGCAAAGAATTTCACTAACAAAGTGCATCAAACACGATTTAGAGCTTGTTTCAGAAAAAGTGTTTTTTTTTCAATTTCATGCTTGAAACTTGCTGAAATTGGTTCCAAATCATCCAGTTTAAGCATAACTGCAAAGAATTTCACTAACAAAGTGCATCAAACACGATTTAGAGCTTGTTTCAGAAAAAGTGTTTTTTTTTCAATTTCATGCTTGAAACTTGCTGAAATTGGTTCCAAATCATCGAGTTTAAGCATAACTGCAAAGAATTTCACTAACAGAGTGCATCAAACACGATTTAGAGCTTGTTTCAGAAAAAGTGTTTTTTTTTCAATTTCATGCTTGAAACTTGCTGAAATTGGTTCCAAATCATCCAGTTTAAGCATAACTGCAAAGAATTTCACTAACAAAGTGCATCAAACACGATTTAGAGCTTGTTTCAGAAAAAGTGTTTTTTTTTCAATTTCATGCTTGAAACTTGCTGAAATTGGTTCCAAATCAATGAGTTTAAGCATAACTGCAAAGAATTTCACTAACAGAGTGCATCAAACACGATTTAGAGCTTGTTTCAGAAAAAGTGTTTTTTTTTCAATTTCATGCTTGAAACTTGCTGAAATTGGTTCCAAATCATCGAGTTTAAGCATAACTGCAAAGAATTTCACTAACAGAGTGCATCAAACACGATTTAGAGCTTGTTTCAGAAAAAGTGTTTTTTTTTCAATTTCATGCTTGAAACTTGCTGAAATTGGTTCCAAATCATCCAGTTTAAGCATAACTGCAAAGAATTTCACTAACAAAGTGCATCAAACACGATTTAGAGCTTGTTTCAGAAAAAGTGTTTTTTTTTCAATTTCATGCTTGAAACTTGCTGAAATTGGTTCCAAATCATCGAGTTTAAGCATAACTGCAAAGAATTTCACTTAACAGAGTGCATCAAACACGATTTAGAGCTTGTTTCAGAAAAAGTGTTTTTTTTTTCAATTTCATGCTTGAAACTTGCTGAAATTGGTTCCAAATCATCGAGTTTAAGCATAACTGCAAAGAATTTCACTAACAAAGTGCATCAAACACGATTTAGAGCTTGTTTCAGAAAAAGTGTTTTTTTTTCAATTTCATGCTTGAAACTTGCTGAAATTGGTTCCAAATCATCCAGTTTAAGCATAACTGCAAAGAATTTCACTAACAAAGTGCATCAAACACGATTTAGAGCTTGTTTCAGAAAAAGTGTTTTTTTTTCAATTTCATGCTTGAAACTTGCTGAAATTGGTTCCAAATCATCGAGTTTAAGCATAACTGCAAAGAATTTCACTAACAGAGTGCATCAAACACGATTTAGAGCTTGTTTCAGAAAAAGTTTTTTTTTTTCAATTTCATGCTTGAAACTTGCTGAAATTGGTTCCAAATCATCCAGTTTAACCTCTACAGAGTACCTAACCCGGATCCGGGAGCACCCCCCCCACCCCCACACACTGATTAGCATCGCTAGCATAGCGTCACAATTAAATAGTAGCATCTAAATATCATTAAATCACAAGTCCAAGACACCCAATGAAAGACACAGATCTTGTGAATAAAACCACCATTTCAGATTTTTTAAATGTTTTACAGGGAAGACAAAATATGTAAATCTATTAGCTAAACACGTTAGCAAAAGACACCATTTTCTTACTCCAACAGTTTCTTACTCCATCAGGTGCTATCACCAATTCGGCTAAACTAAGATATTGATAGCCACAAACCAACAAACAAATTTATAAGATGACAGTCTGATAACATATTTATGGTATAGCATAGTTTTTTTTTTTTAAATGTGCATTTTTCAGGTATAAATCACAGTTCTACATTGCAGCTGCAATCTGATATAGTGCTGATGCAGCTAGAACAATTACAGAGACCAACGTTATATAACTAATTACTTGTCTTAAAACATTTCAGAAAAAATACACAGCGTACAGACATTGAAAGCCCAACATCTGGTGAATCCAAACAATATTTCAGATTTTTTAAATGTTTTATAGCGAAAACAAAATGTATCGCTAATTAGCATAACCAGGCCAGCCAAAACCAGCTGGACGCGCGCGACCAGTTCACATGCACGACAGATATATGAAATAACATCGTAAATTGGGTCTTACTATTGCTGGTCTTTCATCAGAATGTTGATCAAGGTGTCCTTAGTCCTGATGAGTCGTTCAATCCATTCACAATGGCAACCTCCCCTCTTCATTCAGCCTGGGTACTGGTCGACTGGCACGGTCAATTCCCAAAGTTAAAAAACTCAAAGAACGGAACACGGCAAAACTCCCGAAAAAATTCTAATAATCTGATTAAACTATATTGAAAAAACATACATTACGGTGATATGGTCACATGTAGCAAACAAACTTCGACACGGAGATAGTTTTCATCCATAACGTCAGCATAACAAAAGACAATGCCACCTCTGAAAACGCGCATCTCAGAAACCGGAAGTTGTCGGTCACGCTAAAGAAATAAGTCTTATTTCACGTCAGTACAAGATAAACAAAAAATTTCTCCTCTGACGTCTTCCAAACACCCATAGGAAGAAGTAGGAAGTGTCATTCGGGTCATAGGTGGCGTGACCATATATAGGCAGAGCTTTGAAGCGAGCATACACATCTTGCAATCTTTTTCAGGCTCAGGGAAAGTGCTGTGAAATGACCTGTGTTTGACTCAGAGACTCAATTGGAACGGTTTTAGAAACCATAGCTTGTTTTCTATCCAATGCTATATGGTTATATGCATATAGTAACAGCAATAATTGAATAAGAGGCAGTTTAGTCTGTAGAGGCAATTATGCTAATGCGAAATAGCACCCCCTGTATTCTCAAGAAGTTAAGCATAACTGCAAAGAATTTCACTAACAAAGTGCATCAAACACGATTTAGAGCTTGTTTCAGAAAAAGTGTTTTTTTTTCAATTTCATGCTTGAAACTTGCTGAAATTGGTTCCAAATCATCGAGTTTAAGCATAACTGCAAAGAATTTCACTAACAGAAGTGCATCAAACACGATTTAGAGCTTGTTTCAGAAAAAGTGTTTTTTTTTTCAATTTCATGCTTGAAACTTGCTGAAATTGGTTCCAAATCATCCAGTTTAAGCATAACTGCAAAGAATTTCACTAACAAAGTGCATCAAACACGATTTAGAGCTTGTTTCAGAAAAAGTGTTTTTTTTTCAATTTCATGCTTGAAACTTGCTGAAATTGGTTCCAAATCATCGAGTTTAAGCATAACTGCAAAGAATTTCACTAACAAAGTGCATCAAACACGATTTAGAGCTTGTTTCAGAAAAAGTGTTTTTTTTTCAATTTCATGCTTGAAACTTGCTGAAATTGGTTCCAAATCATCGAGTTTAAGCATAACTGCAAAGAATTTCACTAACAGAAGTGCATCAAACACGATTTAGAGCTTGTTTCAGAAAAAGTGTTTTTTTTTCAATTTCATGCTTGAAACTTGCTGAAATTGGTTCCAAATCATCCAGTTTAAGCATAACTGCAAAGAATTTCACTAACAAAGTGCATCAAACACGATTTAGAGCTTGTTTCAGAAAAAGTGTTTTTTTTTCAATTTCATGCTTGAAACTTGCTGAAATTGGTTCCAAATCATCGAGTTTAAGCATAACTGCAAAGAATTTCACTAACAGAGTGCATCAAACACGATTTAGAGCTTGTTTCAGAAAAAGTGTTTTTTTTTCAATTTCATGCTTGAAACTTGCTGAAATTGGTTCCAAATCATCCAGTTTAAGCATAACTGCAAAGAATTTCACTAACAAAGTGCATCAAACACGATTTAGAGCTTGTTTCAGAAAAAGTGTTTTTTTTTCAATTTCATGCTTGAAACTTGCTGAAATTGGTTCCAAATCATCGAGTTTAAGCATAACTGCAAAGAATTTCACTAACAGAGTGCATCAAACACGATTTAGAGCTTGTTTCAGAAAAAGTGTTTTTTTTTTCAATTTCATGCTTGAAACTTGCTGAAATTGGTTCCAAATCATCGAGTTTAAGCATAACTGCAAAGAATTTCACTAACAAAGTGCATCAAACACGATTTAGAGCTTGTTTCAGAAAAAGTGTTTTTTTTTCAATTTCATGCTTGAAACTTGCTGAAATTGGTTCCAAATCATCGAGTTTAAGCATAACTGCAAAGAATTTCACTAACAAAGTGCATCAAACACGATTTAGAGCTTGTTTCAGAAAAAGTGTTTTTTTTTCAATTTCATGCTTGAAACTTGCTGAAATTGGTTCCAAATCATCCAGTTTAAGCATAACTGCAAAGAATTTCACTAACAGAAGTGCATCAAACACGATTTAGAGCTTGTTTCAGAAAAAGTGTTTTTTTTTCAATTTCATGCTTGAAACTTGCTGAAATTGGTTCCAAATCATCCAGTTTAAGCATAACTGCAAAGAATTTCACTAACAGAGTGCATCAAACACGATTTAGAGCTTGTTTCAGAAAAAGTGTTTTTTTTTCAATTTCATGCTTGAAACTTGCTGAAATTGGTTCCAAATCATCGAGTTTAAGCATAACTGCAAAGAATTTCACTAACAAAGTGCATCAAACACGATTTAGAGCTTGTTTCAGAAAAAGTGTTTTTTTTTCAATTTCATGCTTGAAACTTGCTGAAATTGGTTCCAAATCATCGAGTTTAAGCATAACTGCAAAGAATTTCACTAACAAAGTGCATCAAACACGATTTAGAGCTTGTTTCAGAAAAAGTGTTTTTTTTTCAATTTCATGCTTGAAACTTGCTGAAATTGGTTCCAAATCATCCAGTTTAAGCATAACTGCAAAGAATTTCACTAACAGAAGTGCATCAAACACGATTTAGAGCTTGTTTCAGAAAAAGTGTTTTTTTTTCAATTTCATGCTTGAAACTTGCTGAAATTGGTTCCAAATCATCGAGTTTAAGCATAACTGCAAAGAATTTCACTAACAGAAGTGCATCAAACACGATTTAGAGCTTGTTTCAGAAAAAGTGTTTTTTTTTCAATTTCATGCTTGAAACTTGCTGAAATTGGTTCCAAATCATCCAGTTTAAGCATAACTGCAAAGAATTTCACTAACAAAGTGCATCAAACACGATTTAGAGCTTGTTTCAGAAAAAGTGTTTTTTTTTCAATTTCATGCTTGAAACTTGCTGAAATTGGTTCCAAATCATCGAGTTTAAGCATAACTGCAAAGAATTTCACTAACAGAGTGCATCAAACACGATTTAGAGCTTGTTTCAGAAAAAGTGTTTTTTTTTCAATTTCATGCTTGAAACTTGCTGAAATTGGTTCCAAATCATCGAGTTTAAGCATAACTGCAAAGAATTTCACTAACAAAGTGCATCAAACACGATTTAGAGCTTGTTTCAGAAAAAGTGTTTTTTTTTCAATTTCATGCTTGAAACTTGCTGAAATTGGTTCCAAATCATCGAGTTTAAGCATAACTGCAAAGAATTTCACTAACAGAGTGCATCAAACACGATTTAGAGCTTGTTTCAGAAAAAGTGTTTTTTTTTCAATTTCATGCTTGAAACTTGCTGAAATTGGTTCCAAATCATCGAGTTTAAGCATAACTGCAAAGAATTTCACTAACAAAGTGCATCAAACACGATTTAGAGCTTGTTTCAGAAAAAGTGTTTTTTTTTCAATTTCATGCTTGAAACTTGCTGAAATTGGTTCCAAATCATCGAGTTTAAGCATAACTGCAAAGAATTTCACTAACAGAGTGCATCAAACACGATTTAGAGCTTGTTTCAGAAAAAGTGTTTTTTTTTCAATTTCATGCTTGAAACTTGCTGAAATTGGTTCCAAATCATCCAGTTTAAGCATAACTGCAAAGAATTTCACTAACAAAGTGCATCAAACACGATTTAGAGCTTGTTTCAGAAAAAGTGTTTTTTTTTCAATTTCATGCTTGAAACTTGCTGAAATTGGTTCCAAATCATCCAGTTTAAGCATAACTGCAAAGAATTTCACTAACAGAGTGCATCAAACACGATTTAGAGCTTGTTTCAGAAAAAGTGTTTTTTTTTCAATTTCATGCTTGAAACTTGCTGAAATTGGTTCCAAATCATCGAGTTTAAGCATAACTGCAAAGAATTTCACTAACAAAGTGCATCAAACACGATTTAGAGCTTGTTTCAGAAAAAGTGTTTTTTTTTCAATTTCATGCTTGAAACTTGCTGAAATTGGTTCCAAATCATCCAGTTTAAGCATAACTGCAAAGAATTTCACTAACAAAGTGCATCAAACACGATTTAGAGCTTGTTTCAGAAAAAGTGTTTTTTTTTCAATTTCATGCTTGAAACTTGCTGAAATTGGTTCCAAATCATCGAGTTTAAGCATAACTGCAAAGAATTTCACTAACAGAGTGCATCAAACACGATTTAGAGCTTGTTTCAGAAAAAGTTTTTTTTTTTCAATTTCATGCTTGAAACTTGCTGAAATTGGTTCCAAATCATCCAGTTTAAGCATAACTGCAAAGAATTTCACTAACAAAGTGCATCAAACACGATTTAGAGCTTGTTTCAGAAAAAGTGTTTTTTTTTCAATTTCATGCTTGAAACTTGCTGAAATTGGTTCCAAATCATCGAGTTTAAGCATAACTGCAAAGAATTTCACTAACAAAGTGCATCAAACACGATTTAGAGCTTGTTTCAGAAAAAGTGTTTTTTTTTCAATTTCATGCTTGAAACTTGCTGAAATTGGTTCCAAATCATCCAGTTTAAGCATAACTGCAAAGAATTTCACTAACAGAGTGCATCAAACACGATTTAGAGCTTGTTTCAGAAAAAGTTTTTTTTTTTCAATTTCATGCTTGAAACTTGCTGAAATTGGTTCCAAATCATCGAGTTTAAGCATAACTGCAAAGAATTTCACTAACAGAAGTGCATCAAACACGATTTAGAGCTTGTTTCAGAAAAAGTGTTTTTTTTTCAATTTCATGCTTGAAACTTGCTGAAATTGGTTCCAAATCATCCAGTTTAAGCATAACTGCAAAGAATTTCACTAACAAAGTGCATCAAACACGATTTAGAGCTTGTTTCAGAAAAAGTGTTTTTTTTTCAATTTCATGCTTGAAACTTGCTGAAATTGGTTCCAAATCATCGAGTTTAAGCATAACTGCAAAGAATTTCACTAACAGAGTGCATCAAACACGATTTAGAGCTTGTTTCAGAAAAAGTGTTTTTTTTTCAATTTCATGCTTGAAACTTGCTGAAATTGGTTCCAAATCATCGAGTTTAAGCATAACTGCAAAGAATTTCACTAACAAAGTGCATCAAACACGATTTAGAGCTTGTTTCAGAAAAAGTGTTTTTTTTTCAATTTCATGCTTGAAACTTGCTGAAATTGGTTCCAAATCATCCAGTTTAAGCATAACTGCAAAGAATTTCACTAACAAAGTGCATCAAACACGATTTAGAGCTTGTTTCAGAAAAAGTGTTTTTTTTTCAATTTCATGCTTGAAACTTGCTGAAATTGGTTCCAAATCATCGAGTTTAAGCATAACTGCAAAGAATTTCACTAACAGAGTGCATCAAACACGATTTAGAGCTTGTTTCAGAAAAAGTTTTTTTTTTTCAATTTCATGCTTGAAACTTGCTGAAATTGGTTCCAAATCATCCAGTTTAACCTCTACAGAGTACCTAACCCGGATCCGGGAGCACCCCCCACACCCCCCACACTGATTAGCATCGCTAGCATAGCGTCACAATTAAATAGTAGCATCTAAATATCATTAAATCACAAGTCCAAGACACCCAATGAAAGACACAGATCTTGTGAATAAAACCACCATTTCAGATTTTTTAAATGTTTTACAGGGAAGACACAATATGTAAATCTATTAGCTAAACACGTTAGCAAAATGACACCATTTTCTTACTCCAACAGTTTCTTACTCCATCAGGTGCTATCACCAATTCGGCTAAACTAAGATATTGATAGCCACTAACCAACAAAAAAATTCTTAAGATGACAGTCTGATAACATATTTATGGTATAGCATAGTTTTTTTTTTTTAAATGTGCATTTTTCAGGTATAAATCACAGTTCTACATTGCAGCTGCAATCTGATATAGTGCTGATGCAGCTAGAACAATTACAGAGACCAACGTTATATAACTAATTACTTGTCTTAAAACATTTCAGAAAAAATACACAGCGTACAGACATTGAAAGCCCAACATCTGGTGAATCCAAACAATATTTCAGATTTTTTAAATGTTTTATAGCGAAATTAGCATAACTAGCTAATTAGCATAACCAGGCCAGCCAAAACCAGCTGGACGCGCGCGACCAGTTCACATGCACGACAGATATATGAAATAACATCGTAAATTGGGTCTTACTATTGCTGGTCTTTCATCAGAATGTTGATCAAGGTGTCCTTAGTCCTGATGAGTCGTTCAATCCATTCACAATGGCAACTTCCCCTCTTCATTTAGCCTGGGTACTGGTCGACTGGCACGGTCCATGTCCAAAGTTAAAAAACTCAAAGAACGGAACACGGCAAAACTCCCGAAAAAATTCTAATAATCTGATTAAACTATATTGAAAAAACATACATTACGGTGATATGGTCACATGTATCAAACAAACTTCGACACGGAGATAGTTTTCATCCGTAACGTCAGCATAACAAAAGACAATGCCACCTCTGAAAACGCGCATTTCAGAAACCGGAAGTTGTCGGTCACGCTAAAGAAATAGGTCTTATTTCACGTCAGTACAAGATAAACAAAAAATTTCTCCTCTGACGTCTTCCAGACACCCAGAGGAAGAAGAAGGAAGTGTGTTTCGGGTCATAGGTCGCGTGACCATATATAGGCAGAGCTTTGAAGCGAGCATACACATCTTGCAATCTTTTTCTGGCTCAGGGAAAGTGCTGTGAAATGACCTGTGTTTGACTCAGAGACTCAATTGGAACGGTTTTAGAAACCATAGCTTGTTTTCTATCCAATGCTATATGGTTATATGCATATAGTAACAGCAATAATTGAATAAGAGGCAGTTTAGTCTGTAGAGGCAATTATGCTAATGCGAAACAGCACCCCCTGTATTCTCAAGAAGTTAAGCATAACTGCAAAGAATTTCACTAACAAAGTGCATCAAACACGATTTAGAGCTTGTTTCAGAAAAAGTGTTTTTTTTTCAATTTCATGCTTGAAACTTGCTGAAATTGGTTCCAAATCATCGAGTTTAAGCATAACTGCAAAGAATTTCACTAACAGAGTGCATCAAACACGATTTAGAGCTTGTTTCAGAAAAAGTGTTTTTTTTTCAATTTCATGCTTGAAACTTGCTGAAATTGGTTCCAAATCATCGAGTTTAAGCATAACTGCAAAGAATTTCACTAACAGAGTGCATCAAACACGATTTAGAGCTTGTTTCAGAAAAAGTGTTTTTTTTTCAATTTCATGCTTGAAACTTGCTGAAATTGGTTCCAAATCATCCAGTTTAACCTCTACAGAGTACCTAACCCGGATCCGGGAGCACCCCCCCCCCCCCCACACACTGATTAGCATCGCTAGCATAGCGTCACAATTAAATAGTAGCATCTAAATATCATTAAATCACAAGTCCAAGACACCCAATGAAAGACACAGATCTTGTGAATAAAACCACCATTTCAGATTTTTTAAATGTTTTACAGGGAAGACAAAATATGTAAATCTATTAGCTAAACACGTTAGCAAAAGACACCATTTTCTTACTCCAACAGTTTCTTACTCCATCAGGTGCTATCACCAATTCGGCTAAACTAAGATATTGATAGCCACAAACCAACAAACAAATTTATAAGATGACAGTCTGATAACATATTTATGGTATAGCATAGTTTTTTTTTTTTAAATGTGCATTTTTCAGGTATAAATCACAGTTCTACATTGCAGCTGCAATCTGATATAGTGCTGATGCAGCTAGAACAATTACAGAGACCAACGTTATATAACTAATTACTTGTCTTAAAACATTTCAGAAAAAATACACAGCGTACAGACATTGAAAGCCCAACATCTGGTGAATCCAAACAATATTTCAGATTTTTTAAATGTTTTATAGCGAAAACAAAATGTATCGCTAATTAGCATAACCAGGCCAGCCAAAACCAGCTGGACGCGCGCGACCAGTTCACATGCACGACAGATATATGAAATAACATCGTAAATTGGGTCTTACTATTGCTGGTCTTTCATCAGAATGTTGATCAAGGTGTCCTTAGTCCTGATGAGTCGTTCAATCCATTCACAATGGCAACCTCCCCTCTTCATTCAGCCTGGGTACTGGTCGACTGGCACGGTCAATTCCCAAAGTTAAAAAACTCAAAGAACGGAACACGGCAAAACTCCCGAAAAAATTCTAATAATCTGATTAAACTATATTGAAAAAACATACATTACGGTGATATGGTCACATGTAGCAAACAAACTTCGACACGGAGATAGTTTTCATCCATAACGTCAGCATAACAAAAGACAATGCCACCTCTGAAAACGCGCATCTCAGAAACCGGAAGTTGTCGGTCACGCTAAAGAAATAAGTCTTATTTCACGTCAGTACAAGATAAACAAAAAATTTCTCCTCTGACGTCTTCCAAACACCCATAGGAAGAAGTAGGAAGTGTCATTCGGGTCATAGGTGGCGTGACCATATATAGGCAGAGCTTTGAAGCGAGCATACACATCTTGCAATCTTTTTCAGGCTCAGGGAAAGTGCTGTGAAATGACCTGTGTTTGACTCAGAGACTCAATTGGAACGGTTTTAGAAACCATAGCTTGTTTTCTATCCAATGCTATATGGTTATATGCATATAGTAACAGCAATAATTGAATAAGAGGCAGTTTAGTCTGTAGAGGCAATTATGCTAATGCGAAATAGCACCCCCTGTATTCTCAAGAAGTTAAGCATAACTGCAAAGAATTTCACTAACAAAGTGCATCAAACACGATTTAGAGCTTGTTTCAGAAAAAGTGTTTTTTTTTCAATTTCATGCTTGAAACTTGCTGAAATTGGTTCCAAATCATCGAGTTTAAGCATAACTGCAAAGAATTTCACTAACAGAGTGCATCAAACACGATTTAGAGCTTGTTTCAGAAAAAGTGTTTTTTTTTTCAATTTCATGCTTGAAACTTGCTGAAATTGGTTCCAAATCATCGAGTTTAAGCATAACTGCAAAGAATTTCACTAACAGAGTGCATCAAACACGATTTAGAGCTTGTTTCAGAAAAAGTGTTTTTTTTTCAATTTCATGCTTGAAACTTGCTGAAATTGGTTCCAAATCATCGAGTTTAAGCATAACTGCAAAGAATTTCACTAACAGAGTGCATCAAACACGATTTAGAGCTTGTTTCAGAAAAAGTGTTTTTTTTTCAATTTCATGCTTGAAACTTGCTGAAATTGGTTCCAAATCATCGAGTTTAAGCATAACTGCAAAGAATTTCACTAACAGAGTGCATCAAACACGATTTAGAGCTTGTTTCAGAAAAAGTGTTTTTTTTTCAATTTCATGCTTGAAACTTGCTGAAATTGGTTCCAAATCATCGAGTTTAAGCATAACTGCAAAGAATTTCACTAACAGAGTGCATCAAACACGATTTAGAGCTTGTTTCAGAAAAAGTGTTTTTTTTTCAATTTCATGCTTGAAACTTGCTGAAATTGGTTCCAAATCATCGAGTTTAAGCATAACTGCAAAGAATTTCACTAACAAAGTGCATCAAACACGATTTAGAGCTTGTTTCAGAAAAAGTTTTTTTTTTTCAATTTCATGCTTGAAACTTGCTGAAATTGGTTCCAAATCATCGAGTTTAAGCATAACTGCAAAGAATTTCACTAACAGAGTGCATCAAACACGATTTAGAGCTTGTTTCAGAAAAAGTGTTTTTTTTTCAATTTCATGCTTGAAACTTGCTGAAATTGGTTCCAAATCATCGAGTTTAAGCATAACTGCAAAGAATTTCACTAACAGAGTGCATCAAACACGATTTAGAGCTTGTTTCAGAAAAAGTGTTTTTTTTTCAATTTCATGCTTGAAACTTGCTGAAATTGGTTCCAAATCATCGAGTTTAAGCATAACTGCAAAGAATTTCACTAACAGAGTGCATCAAACACGATTTAGAGCTTGTTTCAGAAAAAGTGTTTTTTTTTCAATTTCATGCTTGAAACTTGCTGAAATTGGTTCCAAATCATCGAGTTTAAGCATAACTGCAAAGAATTTCACTAACAGAGTGCATCAAACACGATTTAGAGCTTGTTTCAGAAAAAGTGTTTTTTTTTCAATTTCATGCTTGAAACTTGCTGAAATTGGTTCCAAATCATCGAGTTTAAGCATAACTGCAAAGAATTTCACTAACAAAGTGCATCAAACACGATTTAGAGCTTGTTTCAGAAAAAGTGTTTTTTTTTCAATTTCATGCTTGAAACTTGCTGAAATTGGTTCCAAATCATCGAGTTTAAGCATAACTGCAAAGAATTTCACTAACAGAGTGCATCAAACACGATTTAGAGCTTGTTTCAGAAAAAGTGTTTTTTTTTCAATTTCATGCTTGAAACTTGCTGAAATTGGTTCCAAATCATCGAGTTTAAGCATAACTGCAAAGAATTTCACTAACAGAGTGCATCAAACACGATTTAGAGCTTGTTTCAGAAAAAGTGTTTTTTTTTCAATTTCATGCTTGAAACTTGCTGAAATTGGTTCCAAATCATCGAGTTTAAGCATAACTGCAAAGAATTTCACTAACAAAGTGCATCAAACACGATTTAGAGCTTGTTTCAGAAAAAGTTTTTTTTTTCAATTTCATGCTTGAAACTTGCTGAAATTGGTTCCAAATCATCGAGTTTAAGCATAACTGCAAAGAATTTCACTAACAAAGTGCATCAAACACGATTTAGAGCTTGTTTCAGAAAAAGTGTTTTTTTTTCAATTTCATGCTTGAAACTTGCTGAAATTGGTTCCAAATCATCGAGTTTAAGCATAACTGCAAAGAATTTCACTAACAGAGTGCATCAAACACGATTTAGAGCTTGTTTCAGAAAAAGTGTTTTTTTTTCAATTTCATGCTTGAAACTTGCTGAAATTGGTTCCAAATCATCGAGTTTAAGCATAACTGCAAAGAATTTCACTAACAGAGTGCATCAAACACGATTTAGAGCTTGTTTCAGAAAAAGTGTTTTTTTTTCAATTTCATGCTTGAAACTTGCTGAAATTGGTTCCAAATCATCGAGTTTAAGCATAACTGCAAAGAATTTCACTAACAGAGTGCATCAAACACGATTTAGAGCTTGTTTCAGAAAAAGTGTTTTTTTTTCAATTTCATGCTTGAAACTTGCTGAAATTGGTTCCAAATCATCGAGTTTAAGCATAACTGCAAAGAATTTCACTAACAGAGTGCATCAAACACGATTTAGAGCTTGTTTCAGAAAAAGTGTTTTTTTTTCAATTTCATGCTTGAAACTTGCTGAAATTGGTTCCAAATCATCGAGTTTAAGCATAACTGCAAAGAATTTCACTAACAGAGTGCATCAAACACGATTTAGAGCTTGTTTCAGAAAAAGTGTTTTTTTTTCAATTTCATGCTTGAAACTTGCTGAAATTGGTTCCAAATCATCGAGTTTAAGCATAACTGCAAAGAATTTCACTAACAGAGTGCATCAAACACGATTTAGAGCTTGTTTCAGAAAAAGTGTTTTTTTTTCAATTTCATGCTTGAAACTTGCTGAAATTGGTTCCAAATCATCGAGTTTAAGCATAACTGCAAAGAATTTCACTAACAAAGTGCATCAAACACGATTTAGAGCTTGTTTCAGAAAAAGTGTTTTTTTTTCAATTTCATGCTTGAAACTTGCTGAAATTGGTTCCAAATCATCGAGTTTAAGCATAACTGCAAAGAATTTCACTAACAGAGTGCATCAAACACGATTTAGAGCTTGTTTCAGAAAAAGTGTTTTTTTTTCAATTTCATGCTTGAAACTTGCTGAAATTGGTTCCAAATCATCGAGTTTAAGCATAACTGCAAAGAATTTCACTAACAGAGTGCATCAAACACGATTTAGAGCTTGTTTCAGAAAAAGTGTTTTTTTTTCAATTTCATGCTTGAAACTTGCTGAAATTGGTTCCAAATCATCGAGTTTAAGCATAACTGCAAAGAATTTCACTAACAGAGTGCATCAAACACGATTTAGAGCTTGTTTCAGAAAAAGTGTTTTTTTTTCAATTTCATGCTTGAAACTTGCTGAAATTGGTTCCAAATCATCGAGTTTAAGCATAACTGCAAAGAATTTCACTAACAGAGTGCATCAAACACGATTTAGAGCTTGTTTCAGAAAAAGTGTTTTTTTTTCAATTTCATGCTTGAAACTTGCTGAAATTGGTTCCAAATCATCGAGTTTAACCTCTACAGAGTACCTAACCCGGATCCGGGAGCACCCCCCACACCCCCCACACTGATTAGCATCGCTAGCATAGCGTCACAATTAAATAGTAGCATCTAAATATCATTAAATCACAAGTCCAAGACACCCAATGAAAGACACAGATCTTGTGAATAAAACCACCATTTCAGATTTTTTAAATGTTTTACAGGGAAGACACAATATGTAAATCTATTAGCTAAACACGTTAGCAAAATGACACCATTTTCTTACTCCAACAGTTTCTTACTCCATCAGGTGCTATCACCAATTCGGCTAAACTAAGATATTGATAGCCACAAACCAACAAACAAATTCTATAAGATGACAGTCTGATAACATATTTATGGTATAGCATAGTTTTTTTTTTTTAAATGTGCATTTTTCAGGTATAAATCACAGTTCTACATTGCAGCTGCAATCTGATATAGTGCTGATGCAGCTAGAACAATTACAGAGACCAACGTTATATAACTAATTACTTGTCTTAAAACATTTCAGAAAAAATACACAGCGTACAGACATTGAAAGCCCAACATCTGGTGAATCCAAACAATATTTCAGATTTTTTAAATGTTTTATAGCGAAAACAAAATGTATCGCTAATTAGCATAACCAGGCCAGCCAAAACCAGCTGGACGCGCGCGACCAGTTCACATGCACGACAGATATATGAAATAACATCGTAAATTGGGTCTTACTATTGCTGGTCTTTCATCAGAATGTTGATCAAGGTGTCCTTAGTCCTGATGAGTCGTTCAATCCATTCACAATGGCAACCTCCCCTCTTCATTCAGCCTGGGTACTGGTCGACTGGCACGGTCAATTCCCAAAGTTAAAAAACTCAAAGAACGGAACACGGCAAAACTCCCGAAAAAATTCTAATAATCTGATTAAACTATATTGAAAAAACATACATTACGGTGATATGGTCACATGTAGCAAACAAACTTCGACACGGAGATAGTTTTCATCCATAACGTCAGCATAACAAAAGACAATGCCACCTCTGAAAACGCGCATCTCAGAAACCGGAAGTTGTCGGTCACGCTAAAGAAATAAGTCTTATTTCACGTCAGTACAAGATAAACAAAAAATTTCTCCTCTGACGTCTTCCAAACACCCATAGGAAGAAGTAGGAAGTGTCATTCGGGTCATAGGTGGCGTGACCATATATAGGCAGAGCTTTGAAGCGAGCATACACATCTTGCAATCTTTTTCAGGCTCAGGGAAAGTGCTGTGAAATGACCTGTGTTTGACTCAGAGACTCAATTGGAACGGTTTTAGAAACCATAGCTTGTTTTCTATCCAATGCTATATGGTTATATGCATATAGTAACAGCAATAATTGAATAAGAGGCAGTTTAGTCTGTAGAGGCAATTATGCTAATGCGAAATAGCACCCCCTGTATTCTCAAGAAGTTAAGCATAACTGAAAAGAATTTCACTAACAAAGTGCATCAAACACGATTTAGAGCTTGTTTCAGAAAAAGTGTTTTTTTTTCAATTTCATGCTTGAAACTTGCTGAAATTGGTTCCAAATCATCGAGTTTAAGCATAACAGAGGTGCATCAAACACGATTTAGAGCTTGTTTCAGAAAAAGTGTTTTTTTTTCAATTTCATGCTTGAAACTTGCTGAAATTGGTTCCAAATCATCGAGTTTAAGCATAACTGCAAAGAATTTCACTAACAGAGTGCATCAAACACGATTTAGAGCTTGTTTCAGAAAAAGTGTTTTTTTTTCAATTTCATGCTTGAAACTTGCTGAAATTGGTTCCAAATCATCGAGTTTAAGCATAACTGCAAAGAATTTCACTAACAGAGTGCATCAAACACGATTTAGAGCTTGTTTCAGAAAAAGTGTTTTTTTTTCAATTTCATGCTTGAAACTTGCTGAAATTGGTTCCAAATCATCGAGTTTAAGCATAACTGCAAAGAATTTCACTAACAGAGTGCATCAAACACGATTTAGAGCTTGTTTCAGAAAAAGTGTTTTTTTTTCAATTTCATGCTTGAAACTTGCTGAAATTGGTTCCAAATCATCGAGTTTAAGCATAACTGCAAAGAATTTCACTAACAGAGTGCATCAAACACGATTTAGAGCTTGTTTCAGAAAAAGTGTTTTTTTTTTCAATTTCATGCTTGAAACTTGCTGAAATTGGTTCCAAATCATCGAGTTTAAGCATAACTGCAAAGAATTTCACTAACAGAGTGCATCAAACACGATTTAGAGCTTGTTTCAGAAAAAGTGTTTTTTTTTCAATTTCATGCTTGAAACTTGCTGAAATTGGTTCCAAATCATCGAGTTTAAGCATAACTGCAAAGAATTTCACTAACAGAGTGCATCAAACACGATTTAGAGCTTGTTTCAGAAAAAGTGTTTTTTTTTCAATTTCATGCTTGAAACTTGCTGAAATTGGTTCCAAATCATCGAGTTTAAGCATAACTGCAAAGAATTTCACTAACAGAGTGCATCAAACACGATTTAGAGCTTGTTTCAGAAAAAGTGTTTTTTTTTCAATTTCATGCTTGAAACTTGCTGAAATTGGTTCCAAATCATCGAGTTTAACCTCTACAGAGTACCTAACCCGGATCCGGGAGCACCCCCCCCCCCCCACACACTGATTAGCATCGCTAGCATAGCGTCACAATTAAATAGTAGCATCTAAATATCATTAAATCACAAGTCCAAGACACCCAATGAAAGACACAGATCTTGTGAATAAAACCACCATTTCAGATTTTTTAAATGTTTTACAGGGAAGACAAAATATGTAAATCTATTAGCTAAACACGTTAGCAAAAGACACCATTTTCTTACTCCAACAGTTTCTTACTCCATCAGGTGCTATCACCAATTCGGCTAAACTAAGATATTGATAGCCACAAACCAACAAACAAATTTATAAGATGACAGTCTGATAACATATTTATGGTATAGCATAGTTTTTTTTTTTTAAATGTGCATTTTTCAGGTATAAATCACAGTTCTACATTGCAGCTGCAATCTGATATAGTGCTGATGCAGCTAGAACAATTACAGAGACCAACGTTATATAACTAATTACTTGTCTTAAAACATTTCAGAAAAAATACACAGCGTACAGACATTGAAAGCCCAACATCTGGTGAATCCAAACAATATTTCAGATTTTTTAAATGTTTTATAGCGAAAACAAAATGTATCGCTAATTAGCATAACCAGGCCAGCCAAAACCAGCTGGACGCGCGCGACCAGTTCACATGCACGACAGATATATGAAATAACATCGTAAATTGGGTCTTACTATTGCTGGTCTTTCATCAGAATGTTGATCAAGGTGTCCTTAGTCCTGATGAGTCGTTCAATCCATTCACAATGGCAACCTCCCCTCTTCATTCAGCCTGGGTACTGGTCGACTGGCACGGTCAATTCCCAAAGTTAAAAAACTCAAAGAACGGAACACGGCAAAACTCCCGAAAAAATTCTAATAATCTGATTAAACTATATTGAAAAAACATACATTACGGTGATATGGTCACATGTAGCAAACAAACTTCGACACGGAGATAGTTTTCATCCATAACGTCAGCATAACAAAAGACAATGCCACCTCTGAAAACGCGCATCTCAGAAACCGGAAGTTGTCGGTCACGCTAAAGAAATAAGTCTTATTTCACGTCAGTACAAGATAAACAAAAAATTTCTCCTCTGACGTCTTCCAAACACCCATAGGAAGAAGTAGGAAGTGTCATTCGGGTCATAGGTGGCGTGACCATATATAGGCAGAGCTTTGAAGCGAGCATACACATCTTGCAATCTTTTTCAGGCTCAGGGAAAGTGCTGTGAAATGACCTGTGTTTGACTCAGAGACTCAATTGGAACGGTTTTAGAAACCATAGCTTGTTTTCTATCCAATGCTATATGGTTATATGCATATAGTAACAGCAATAATTGAATAAGAGGCAGTTTAGTCTGTAGAGGCAATTATGCTAATGCGAAATAGCACCCCCTGTATTCTCAAGAAGTTAAGCATAACTGCAAAGAATTTCACTAACAGAGTGCATCAAACACGATTTAGAGCTTGTTTCAGAAAAAGTGTTTTTTTTTCAATTTCATGCTTGAAACTTGCTGAAATTGGTTCCAAATCATCGAGTTTAAGCATAACTGCAAAGAATTTCACTAACAGAGTGCATCAAACACGATTTAGAGCTTGTTTCAGAAAAAGTGTTTTTTTTTCAATTTCATGCTTGAAACTTGCTGAAATTGGTTCCAAATCATCGAGTTTAAGCATAACTGCAAAGAATTTCACTAACAGAGTGCATCAAACACGATTTAGAGCTTGTTTCAGAAAAAGTGTTTTTTTTTCAATTTCATGCTTGAAACTTGCTGAAATTGGTTCCAAATCATCCAGTTTAACCTCTACAGAGTACCTAACCCGGATCCGGGAGCACCCCCCCCCCCCCCACACACTGATTAGCATCGCTAGCATAGCGTCACAATTAAATAGTAGCATCTAAATATCATTAAATCACAAGTCCAAGACACCCAATGAAAGACACAGATCTTGTGAATAAAACCACCATTTCAGATTTTTTAAATGTTTTACAGGGAAGACAAAATATGTAAATCTATTAGCTAAACACGTTAGCAAAAGACACCATTTTCTTACTCCAACAGTTTCTTACTCCATCAGGTGCTATCACCAATTCGGCTAAACTAAGATATTGATAGCCACAAACCAACAAACAAATTTATAAGATGACAGTCTGATAACATATTTATGGTATAGCATAGTTTTTTTTTTTTAAATGTGCATTTTTCAGGTATAAATCACAGTTCTACATTGCAGCTGCAATCTGATATAGTGCTGATGCAGCTAGAACAATTACAGAGACCAACGTTATATAACTAATTACTTGTCTTAAAACATTTCAGAAAAAATACACAGCGTACAGACATTGAAAGCCCAACATCTGGTGAATCCAAACAATATTTCAGATTTTTTAAATGTTTTATAGCGAAAACAAAATGTATCGCTAATTAGCATAACCAGGCCAGCCAAAACCAGCTGGACGCGCGCGACCAGTTCACATGCACGACAGATATATGAAATAACATCGTAAATTGGGTCTTACTATTGCTGGTCTTTCATCAGAATGTTGATCAAGGTGTCCTTAGTCCTGATGAGTCGTTCAATCCATTCACAATGGCAACCTCCCCTCTTCATTCAGCCTGGGTACTGGTCGACTGGCACGGTCAATTCCCAAAGTTAAAAAACTCAAAGAACGGAACACGGCAAAACTCCCGAAAAAATTCTAATAATCTGATTAAACTATATTGAAAAAACATACATTACGGTGATATGGTCACATGTAGCAAACAAACTTCGACACGGAGATAGTTTTCATCCATAACGTCAGCATAACAAAAGACAATGCCACCTCTGAAAACGCGCATCTCAGAAACCGGAAGTTGTCGGTCACGCTAAAGAAATAAGTCTTATTTCACGTCAGTACAAGATAAACAAAAAATTTCTCCTCTGACGTCTTCCAAACACCCATAGGAAGAAGTAGGAAGTGTCATTCGGGTCATAGGTGGCGTGACCATATATAGGCAGAGCTTTGAAGCGAGCATACACATCTTGCAATCTTTTTCAGGCTCAGGGAAAGTGCTGTGAAATGACCTGTGTTTGACTCAGAGACTCAATTGGAACGGTTTTAGAAACCATAGCTTGTTTTCTATCCAATGCTATATGGTTATATGCATATAGTAACAGCAATAATTGAATAAGAGGCAGTTTAGTCTGTAGAGGCAATTATGCTAATGCGAAATAGCACCCCCTGTATTCTCAAGAAGTTAAGCATAACTGCAAAGAATTTCACTAACAAAGTGCATCAAACACGATTTAGAGCTTGTTTCAGAAAAAGTGTTTTTTTTTCAATTTCATGCTTGAAACTTGCTGAAATTGGTTCCAAATCATCGAGTTTAAGCATAACTGCAAAGAATTTCACTAACAGAAGTGCATCAAACACGATTTAGAGCTTGTTTCAGAAAAAGTGTTTTTTTTTTCAATTTCATGCTTGAAACTTGCTGAAATTGGTTCCAAATCATCGAGTTTAAGCATAACTGCAAAGAATTTCACTAACAGAGTGCATCAAACACGATTTAGAGCTTGTTTCAGAAAAAGTGTTTTTTTTTCAATTTCATGCTTGAAACTTGCTGAAATTGGTTCCAAATCATCGAGTTTAAGCATAACTGCAAAGAATTTCACTAACAGAGTGCATCAAACACGATTTAGAGCTTGTTTCAGAAAAAGTGTTTTTTTTTTCAATTTCATGCTTGAAACTTGCTGAAATTGGTTCCAAATCATCGAGTTTAAGCATAACTGCAAAGAATTTCACTAACAGAGTGCATCAAACACGATTTAGAGCTTGTTTCAGAAAAAGTGTTTTTTTTTCAATTTCATGCTTGAAACTTGCTGAAATTGGTTCCAAATCATCGAGTTTAAGCATAACTGCAAAGAATTTCACTAACAAAGTGCATCAAACACGATTTAGAGCTTGTTTCAGAAAAAGTGTTTTTTTTTCAATTTCATGCTTGAAACTTGCTGAAATTGGTTCCAAATCATCGAGTTTAAGCATAACTGCAAAGAATTTCACTAACAGAGTGCATCAAACACGATTTAGAGCTTGTTTCAGAAAAAGTTTTTTTTTTTCAATTTCATGCTTGAAACTTGCTGAAATTGGTTCCAAATCATCGAGTTTAAGCATAACTGCAAAGAATTTCACTAACAGAGTGCATCAAACACGATTTAGAGCTTGTTTCAGAAAAAGTGTTTTTTTTTCAATTTCATGCTTGAAACTTGCTGAAATTGGTTCCAAATCATCGAGTTTAAGCATAACTGCAAAGAATTTCACTAACAAAGTGCATCAAACACGATTTAGAGCTTGTTTCAGAAAAAGTGTTTTTTTTTCAATTTCATGCTTGAAACTTGCTGAAATTGGTTCCAAATCATCGAGTTTAAGCATAACTGCAAAGAATTTCACTAACAGAGTGCATCAAACACGATTTAGAGCTTGTTTCAGAAAAAGTGTTTTTTTTTCAATTTCATGCTTGAAACTTGCTGAAATTGGTTCCAAATCATCGAGTTTAAGCATAACTGCAAAGAATTTCACTAACAGAGTGCATCAAACACGATTTAGAGCTTGTTTCAGAAAAAGTGTTTTTTTTTCAATTTCATGCTTGAAACTTGCTGAAATTGGTTCCAAATCATCGAGTTTAAGCATAACTGCAAAGAATTTCACTAACAGAGTGCATCAAACACGATTTAGAGCTTGTTTCAGAAAAAGTGTTTTTTTTTCAATTTCATGCTTGAAACTTGCTGAAATTGGTTCCAAATCATCGAGTTTAAGCATAACTGCAAAGAATTTCACTAACAGAGTGCATCAAACACGATTTAGAGCTTGTTTCAGAAAAAGTGTTTTTTTTTCAATTTCATGCTTGAAACTTGCTGAAATTGGTTCCAAATCATCGAGTTTAAGCATAACTGCAAAGAATTTCACTAACAGAGTGCATCAAACACGATTTAGAGCTTGTTTCAGAAAAAGTGTTTTTTTTTCAATTTCATGCTTGAAACTTGCTGAAATTGGTTCCAAATCATCGAGTTTAAGCATAACTGCAAAGAATTTCACTAACAGAGTGCATCAAACACGATTTAGAGCTTGTTTCAGAAAAAGTGTTTTTTTTTCAATTTCATGCTTGAAACTTGCTGAAATTGGTTCCAAATCATCGAGTTTAAGCATAACTGCAAAGAATTTCACTAACAGAGTGCATCAAACACGATTTAGAGCTTGTTTCAGAAAAAGTGTTTTTTTTTTCAATTTCATGCTTGAAACTTGCTGAAATTGGTTCCAAATCATCGAGTTTAAGCATAACTGCAAAGAATTTCACTAACAGAGTGCATCAAACACGATTTAGAGCTTGTTTCAGAAAAAGTGTTTTTTTTTCAATTTCATGCTTGAAACTTGCTGAAATTGGTTCCAAATCATCGAGTTTAAGCATAACTGCAAAGAATTTCACTAACAAAGTGCATCAAACACGATTTAGAGCTTGTTTCAGAAAAAGTGTTTTTTTTTCAATTTCATGCTTGAAACTTGCTGAAATTGGTTCCAAATCATCGAGTTTAAGCATAACTGCAAAGAATTTCACTAACAGAGTGCATCAAACACGATTTAGAGCTTGTTTCAGAAAAAGTGTTTTTTTTTCAATTTCATGCTTGAAACTTGCTGAAATTGGTTCCAAATCATCGAGTTTAAGCATAACTGCAAAGAATTTCACTAACAGAGTGCATCAAACACGATTTAGAGCTTGTTTCAGAAAAAGTGTTTTTTTTTCAATTTCATGCTTGAAACTTGCTGAAATTGGTTCCAAATCATCGAGTTTAAGCATAACTGCAAAGAATTTCACTAACAGAAGTGCATCAAACACGATTTAGAGCTTGTTTCAGAAAAAGTGTTTTTTTTTCAATTTCATGCTTGAAACTTGCTGAAATTGGTTCCAAATCATCGAGTTTAAGCATAACTGCAAAGAATTTCACTAACAGAGTGCATCAAACACGATTTAGAGCTTGTTTCAGAAAAAGTGTTTTTTTTTCAATTTCATGCTTGAAACTTGCTGAAATTGGTTCCAAATCATCGAGTTTAAGCATAACTGCAAAGAATTTCACTAACAGAAGTGCATCAAACACGATTTAGAGCTTGTTTCAGAAAAAGTGTTTTTTTTTCAATTTCATGCTTGAAACTTGCTGAAATTGGTTCCAAATCATCGAGTTTAAGCATAACTGCAAAGAATTTCACTAACAAAGTGCATCAAACACGATTTAGAGCTTGTTTCAGAAAAAGTGTTTTTTTTTCAATTTCATGCTTGAAACTTGCTGAAATTGGTTCCAAATCATCGAGTTTAAGCATAACTGCAAAGAATTTCACTAACAAAGTGCATCAAACACGATTTAGAGCTTGTTTCAGAAAAAGTGTTTTTTTTTCAATTTCATGCTTGAAACTTGCTGAAATTGGTTCCAAATCATCGAGTTTAAGCATAACTGCAAAGAATTTCACTAACAGAGTGCATCAAACACGATTTAGAGCTTGTTTCAGAAAAAGTGTTTTTTTTTCAATTTCATGCTTGAAACTTGCTGAAATTGGTTCCAAATCATCGAGTTTAAGCATAACTGCAAAGAATTTCACTAACAGAAGTGCATCAAACACGATTTAGAGCTTGTTTCAGAAAAAGTGTTTTTTTTTCAATTTCATGCTTGAAACTTGCTGAAATTGGTTCCAAATCATCGAGTTTAAGCATAACTGCAAAGAATTTCACTAACAGAGTGCATCAAACACGATTTAGAGCTTGTTTCAGAAAAAGTGTTTTTTTTTCAATTTCATGCTTGAAACTTGCTGAAATTGGTTCCAAATCATCGAGTTTAAGCATAACTGCAAAGAATTTCACTAACAGAGTGCATCAAACACGATTTAGAGCTTGTTTCAGAAAAAGTGTTTTTTTTTCAATTTCATGCTTGAAACTTGCTGAAATTGGTTCCAAATCATCGAGTTTAAGCATAACTGCAAAGAATTTCACTAACAGAGTGCATCAAACACGATTTAGAGCTTGTTTCAGAAAAAGTGTTTTTTTTTCAATTTCATGCTTGAAACTTGCTGAAATTGGTTCCAAATCATCGAGTTTAAGCATAACTGCAAAGAATTTCACTAACAGAGTGCATCAAACACGATTTAGAGCTTGTTTCAGAAAAAGTGTTTTTTTTTCAATTTCATGCTTGAAACTTGCTGAAATTGGTTCCAAATCATCGAGTTTAAGCATAACTGCAAAGAATTTCACTAACAAAGTGCATCAAACACGATTTAGAGCTTGTTTCAGAAAAAGTGTTTTTTTTTCAATTTCATGCTTGAAACTTGCTGAAATTGGTTCCAAATCATCGAGTTTAAGCATAACTGCAAAGAATTTCACTAACAGAAGTGCATCAAACACGATTTAGAGCTTGTTTCAGAAAAAGTGTTTTTTTTTCAATTTCATGCTTGAAACTTGCTGAAATTGGTTCCAAATCATCGAGTTTAAGCATAACTGCAAAGAATTTCACTAACAGAGTGCATCAAACACGATTTAGAGCTTGTTTCAGAAAAAGTGTTTTTTTTTCAATTTCATGCTTGAAACTTGCTGAAATTGGTTCCAAATCATCGAGTTTAAGCATAACTGCAAAGAATTTCACTAACAAAGTGCATCAAACACGATTTAGAGCTTGTTTCAGAAAAAGTGTTTTTTTTTCAATTTCATGCTTGAAACTTGCTGAAATTGGTTCCAAATCATCGAGTTTAAGCATAACTGCAAAGAATTTCACTAACAAAGTGCATCAAACACGATTTAGAGCTTGTTTCAGAAAAAGTGTTTTTTTTTCAATTTCATGCTTGAAACTTGCTGAAATTGGTTCCAAATCATCGAGTTTAAGCATAACTGCAAAGAATTTCACTAACAAAGTGCATCAAACACGATTTAGAGCTTGTTTCAGAAAAAGTGTTTTTTTTTCAATTTCATGCTTGAAACTTGCTGAAATTGGTTCCAAATCATCGAGTTTAAGCATAACTGCAAAGAATTTCACTAACAAAGTGCATCAAACACGATTTAGAGCTTGTTTCAGAAAAAGTGTTTTTTTTTCAATTTCATGCTTGAAACTTGCTGAAATTGGTTCCAAATCATCGAGTTTAAGCATAACTGCAAAGAATTTCACTAACAGAGTGCATCAAACACGATTTAGAGCTTGTTTCAGAAAAAGTGTTTTTTTTTCAATTTCATGCTTGAAACTTGCTGAAATTGGTTCCAAATCATCGAGTTTAAGCATAACTGCAAAGAATTTCACTAACAGAGTGCATCAAACACGATTTAGAGCTTGTTTCAGAAAAAGTGTTTTTTTTTCAATTTCATGCTTGAAACTTGCTGAAATTGGTTCCAAATCATCGAGTTTAAGCATAACTGCAAAGAATTTCACTAACAAAGTGCATCAAACACGATTTAGAGCTTGTTTCAGAAAAAGTGTTTTTTTTTCAATTTCATGCTTGAAACTTGCTGAAATTGGTTCCAAATCATCGAGTTTAAGCATAACTGCAAAGAATTTCACTAACAAAGTGCATCAAACACGATTTAGAGCTTGTTTCAGAAAAAGTGTTTTTTTTTCAATTTCATGCTTGAAACTTGCTGAAATTGGTTCCAAATCATCGAGTTTAAGCATAACTGCAAAGAATTTCACTAACAGAGTGCATCAAACACGATTTAGAGCTTGTTTCAGAAAAAGTGTTTTTTTTTCAATTTCATGCTTGAAACTTGCTGAAATTGGTTCCAAATCATCGAGTTTAAGCATAACTGCAAAGAATTTCACTAACAAAGTGCATCAAACACGATTTAGAGCTTGTTTCAGAAAAAGTGTTTTTTTTTCAATTTCATGCTTGAAACTTGCTGAAATTGGTTCCAAATCATCGAGTTTAAGCATAACTGCAAAGAATTTCACTAACAGAGTGCATCAAACACGATTTAGAGCTTGTTTCAGAAAAAGTGTTTTTTTTTCAATTTCATGCTTGAAACTTGCTGAAATTGGTTCCAAATCATCGAGTTTAAGCATAACTGCAAAGAATTTCACTAACAGAGTGCATCAAACACGATTTAGAGCTTGTTTCAGAAAAAGTGTTTTTTTTTCAATTTCATGCTTGAAACTTGCTGAAATTGGTTCCAAATCATCGAGTTTAAGCATAACTGCAAAGAATTTCACTAACAGAGTGCATCAAACACGATTTAGAGCTTGTTTCAGAAAAAGTGTTTTTTTTTCAATTTCATGCTTGAAACTTGCTGAAATTGGTTCCAAATCATCGAGTTTAAGCATAACTGCAAAGAATTTCACTAACAGAGTGCATCAAACACGATTTAGAGCTTGTTTCAGAAAAAGTGTTTTTTTTTCAATTTCATGCTTGAAACTTGCTGAAATTGGTTCCAAATCATCGAGTTTAAGCATAACTGCAAAGAATTTCACTAACAAAGTGCATCAAACACGATTTAGAGCTTGTTTCAGAAAAAGTGTTTTTTTTTTCAATTTCATGCTTGAAACTTGCTGAAATTGGTTCCAAATCATCGAGTTTAAGCATAACTGCAAAGAATTTCACTAACAGAAGTGCATCAAACACGATTTAGAGCTTGTTTCAGAAAAAGTGTTTTTTTTTCAATTTCATGCTTGAAACTTGCTGAAATTGGTTCCAAATCATCGAGTTTAAGCATAACTGCAAAGAATTTCACTAACAAAGTGCATCAAACACGATTTAGAGCTTGTTTCAGAAAAAGTGTTTTTTTTTCAATTTCATGCTTGAAACTTGCTGAAATTGGTTCCAAATCATCGAGTTTAAGCATAACTGCAAAGAATTTCACTAACAGAGTGCATCAAACACGATTTAGAGCTTGTTTCAGAAAAAGTGTTTTTTTTTCAATTTCATGCTTGAAACTTGCTGAAATTGGTTCCAAATCATCGAGTTTAAGCATAACTGCAAAGAATTTCACTAACAAAGTGCATCAAACACGATTTAGAGCTTGTTTCAGAAAAAGTGTTTTTTTTTCAATTTCATGCTTGAAACTTGCTGAAATTGGTTCCAAATCATCGAGTTTAAGCATAACTGCAAAGAATTTCACTAACAAAGTGCATCAAACACGATTTAGAGCTTGTTTCAGAAAAAGTGTTTTTTTTTCAATTTCATGCTTGAAACTTGCTGAAATTGGTTCCAAATCATCGAGTTTAAGCATAACTGCAAAGAATTTCACTAACAGAGTGCATCAAACACGATTTAGAGCTTGTTTCAGAAAAAGTGTTTTTTTTTCAATTTCATGCTTGAAACTTGCTGAAATTGGTTCCAAATCATCGAGTTTAAGCATAACTGCAAAGAATTTCACTAACAGAGTGCATCAAACACGATTTAGAGCTTGTTTCAGAAAAAGTGTTTTTTTTTCAATTTCATGCTTGAAACTTGCTGAAATTGGTTCCAAATCATCGAGTTTAAGCATAACTGCAAAGAATTTCACTAACAGAGTGCATCAAACACGATTTAGAGCTTGTTTCAGAAAAAGTGTTTTTTTTTCAATTTCATGCTTGAAACTTGCTGAAATTGGTTCCAAATCATCGAGTTTAAGCATAACTGCAAAGAATTTCACTAACAGAGTGCATCAAACACGATTTAGAGCTTGTTTCAGAAAAAGTGTTTTTTTTTCAATTTCATGCTTGAAACTTGCTGAAATTGGTTCCAAATCATCGAGTTTAAGCATAACTGCAAAGAATTTCACTAACAGAGTGCATCAAACACGATTTAGAGCTTGTTTCAGAAAAAGTGTTTTTTTTTCAATTTCATGCTTGAAACTTGCTGAAATTGGTTCCAAATCATCGAGTTTAAGCATAACTGCAAAGAATTTCACTAACAGAGTGCATCAAACACGATTTAGAGCTTGTTTCAGAAAAAGTGTTTTTTTTTCAATTTCATGCTTGAAACTTGCTGAAATTGGTTCCAAATCATCGAGTTTAAGCATAACTGCAAAGAATTTCACTAACAAAGTGCATCAAACACGATTTAGAGCTTGTTTCAGAAAAAGTGTTTTTTTTTCAATTTCATGCTTGAAACTTGCTGAAATTGGTTCCAAATCATCGAGTTTAAGCATAACTGCAAAGAATTTCACTAACAAAGTGCATCAAACACGATTTAGAGCTTGTTTCAGAAAAAGTGTTTTTTTTTCAATTTCATGCTTGAAACTTGCTGAAATTGGTTCCAAATCATCGAGTTTAAGCATAACTGCAAAGAATTTCACTAACAAAGTGCATCAAACACGATTTAGAGCTTGTTTCAGAAAAAGTGTTTTTTTTTCAATTTCATGCTTGAAACTTGCTGAAATTGGTTCCAAATCATCCAGTTTAAGCATAACTGCAAAGAATTTCACTAACAAAGTGCATCAAACACGATTTAGAGCTTGTTTCAGAAAAAGTGTTTTTTTTTCAATTTCATGCTTGAAACTTGCTGAAATTGGTTCCAAATCATCGAGTTTAAGCATAACTGCAAAGAATTTCACTAACAAAGTGCATCAAACACGATTTAGAGCTTGTTTCAGAAAAAGTGTTTTTTTTTCAATTTCATGCTTGAAACTTGCTGAAATTGGTTCCAAATCATCGAGTTTAAGCATAACTGCAAAGAATTTCACTAACAGAGTGCATCAAACACGATTTAGAGCTTGTTTCAGAAAAAGTGTTTTTTTTTCAATTTCATGCTTGAAACTTGCTGAAATTGGTTCCAAATCATCGAGTTTAAGCATAACTGCAAAGAATTTCACTAACAGAGTGCATCAAACACGATTTAGAGCTTGTTTCAGAAAAAGTGTTTTTTTTTCAATTTCATGCTTGAAACTTGCTGAAATTGGTTCCAAATCATCCAGTTTAAGCATAACTGCAAAGAATTTCACTAACAAAGTGCATCAAACACGATTTAGAGCTTGTTTCAGAAAAAGTGTTTTTTTTTCAATTTCATGCTTGAAACTTGCTGAAATTGGTTCCAAATCATCGAGTTTAAGCATAACTGCAAAGAATTTCACTAACAGAGTGCATCAAACACGATTTAGAGCTTGTTTCAGAAAAAGTGTTTTTTTTTCAATTTCATGCTTGAAACTTGCTGAAATTGGTTCCAAATCATCGAGTTTAAGCATAACTGCAAAGAATTTCACTAACAAAGTGCATCAAACACGATTTAGAGCTTGTTTCAGAAAAAGTGTTTTTTTTTCAATTTCATGCTTGAAACTTGCTGAAATTGGTTCCAAATCATCCAGTTTAAGCATAACTGCAAAGAATTTCACTAACAAAGTGCATCAAACACGATTTAGAGCTTGTTTCAGAAAAAGTGTTTTTTTTTCAATTTCATGCTTGAAACTTGCTGAAATTGGTTCCAAATCATCGAGTTTAAGCATAACTGCAAAGAATTTCACTAACAGAGTGCATCAAACACGATTTAGAGCTTGTTTCAGAAAAAGTGTTTTTTTTTCAATTTCATGCTTGAAACTTGCTGAAATTGGTTCCAAATCATCGAGTTTAAGCATAACTGCAAAGAATTTCACTAACAGAGTGCATCAAACACGATTTAGAGCTTGTTTCAGAAAAAGTGTTTTTTTTTCAATTTCATGCTTGAAACTTGCTGAAATTGGTTCCAAATCATCGAGTTTAAGCATAACTGCAAAGAATTTCACTAACAGAGTGCATCAAACACGATTTAGAGCTTGTTTCAGAAAAAGTGTTTTTTTTTCAATTTCATGCTTGAAACTTGCTGAAATTGGTTCCAAATCATCGAGTTTAAGCATAACTGCAAAGAATTTCACTAACAAAGTGCATCAAACACGATTTAGAGCTTGTTTCAGAAAAAGTGTTTTTTTTTCAATTTCATGCTTGAAACTTGCTGAAATTGGTTCCAAATCATCCAGTTTAAGCATAACTGCAAAGAATTTCACTAACAGAGTGCATCAAACACGATTTAGAGCTTGTTTCAGAAAAAGTGTTTTTTTTTCAATTTCATGCTTGAAACTTGCTGAAATTGGTTCCAAATCATCGAGTTTAAGCATAACTGCAAAGAATTTCACTAACAGAGTGCATCAAACACGATTTAGAGCTTGTTTCAGAAAAAGTGTTTTTTTTTCAATTTCATGCTTGAAACTTGCTGAAATTGGTTCCAAATCATCCAGTTTAAGCATAACTGCAAAGAATTTCACTAACAAAGTGCATCAAACACGATTTAGAGCTTGTTTCAGAAAAAGTGTTTTTTTTTCAATTTCATGCTTGAAACTTGCTGAAATTGGTTCCAAATCATCGAGTTTAAGCATAACTGCAAAGAATTTCACTAACAGAGTGCATCAAACACGATTTAGAGCTTGTTTCAGAAAAAGTGTTTTTTTTTCAATTTCATGCTTGAAACTTGCTGAAATTGGTTCCAAATCATCGAGTTTAAGCATAACTGCAAAGAATTTCACTAACAGAGTGCATCAAACACGATTTAGAGCTTGTTTCAGAAAAAGTGTTTTTTTTTCAATTTCATGCTTGAAACTTGCTGAAATTGGTTCCAAATCATCGAGTTTAAGCATAACTGCAAAGAATTTCACTAACAGAGTGCATCAAACACGATTTAGAGCTTGTTTCAGAAAAAGTGTTTTTTTTTCAATTTCATGCTTGAAACTTGCTGAAATTGGTTCCAAATCATCGAGTTTAAGCATAACTGCAAAGAATTTCACTAACAGAAGTGCATCAAACACGATTTAGAGCTTGTTTCAGAAAAAGTGTTTTTTTTTTCAATTTCATGCTTGAAACTTGCTGAAATTGGTTCCAAATCATCCAGTTTAAGCATAACTGCAAAGAATTTCACTAACAAAGTGCATCAAACACGATTTAGAGCTTGTTTCAGAAAAAGTGTTTTTTTTTCAATTTCATGCTTGAAACTTGCTGAAATTGGTTCCAAATCATCGAGTTTAAGCATAACTGCAAAGAATTTCACTAACAGAGTGCATCAAACACGATTTAGAGCTTGTTTCAGAAAAAGTGTTTTTTTTTCAATTTCATGCTTGAAACTTGCTGAAATTGGTTCCAAATCATCGAGTTTAAGCATAACTGCAAAGAATTTCACTAACAGAGTGCATCAAACACGATTTAGAGCTTGTTTCAGAAAAAGTGTTTTTTTTTCAATTTCATGCTTGAAACTTGCTGAAATTGGTTCCAAATCATCGAGTTTAAGCATAACTGCAAAGAATTTCACTAACAGAGTGCATCAAACACGATTTAGAGCTTGTTTCAGAAAAAGTGTTTTTTTTTCAATTTCATGCTTGAAACTTGCTGAAATTGGTTCCAAATCATCGAGTTTAAGCATAACTGCAAAGAATTTCACTAACAAAGTGCATCAAACACGATTTAGAGCTTGTTTCAGAAAAAGTGTTTTTTTTTCAATTTCATGCTTGAAACTTGCTGAAATTGGTTCCAAATCATCGAGTTTAAGCATAACTGCAAAGAATTTCACTAACAGAGTGCATCAAACACGATTTAGAGCTTGTTTCAGAAAAAGTGTTTTTTTTTCAATTTCATGCTTGAAACTTGCTGAAATTGGTTCCAAATCATCCAGTTTAAGCATAACTGCAAAGAATTTCACTAACAAAGTGCATCAAACACGATTTAGAGCTTGTTTCAGAAAAAGTTTTTTTTTTTCAATTTCATGCTTGAAACTTGCTGAAATTGGTTCCAAATCATCGAGTTTAAGCATAACTGCAAAGAATTTCACTAACAGAGTGCATCAAACACGATTTAGAGCTTGTTTCAGAAAAAGTTTTTTTTTTTCAATTTCATGCTTGAAACTTGCTGAAATTGGTTCCAAATCATCGAGTTTAAGCATAACTGCAAAGAATTTCACTAACAGAGTGCATCAAACACGATTTAGAGCTTGTTTCAGAAAAAGTGTTTTTTTTTCAATTTCATGCTTGAAACTTGCTGAAATTGGTTCCAAATCATCGAGTTTAAGCATAACTGCAAAGAATTTCACTAACAGAAGTGCATCAAACACGATTTAGAGCTTGTTTCAGAAAAAGTGTTTTTTTTTCAATTTCATGCTTGAAACTTGCTGAAATTGGTTCCAAATCATCCAGTTTAAGCATAACTGCAAAGAATTTCACTAACAAAGTGCATCAAACACGATTTAGAGCTTGTTTCAGAAAAAGTGTTTTTTTTTCAATTTCATGCTTGAAACTTGCTGAAATTGGTTCCAAATCATCGAGTTTAAGCATAACTGCAAAGAATTTCACTAACAGAGTGCATCAAACACGATTTAGAGCTTGTTTCAGAAAAAGTGTTTTTTTTTCAATTTCATGCTTGAAACTTGCTGAAATTGGTTCCAAATCATCGAGTTTAAGCATAACTGCAAAGAATTTCACTAACAGAGTGCATCAAACACGATTTAGAGCTTGTTTCAGAAAAAGTGTTTTTTTTTCAATTTCATGCTTGAAACTTGCTGAAATTGGTTCCAAATCATCCAGTTTAAGCATAACTGCAAAGAATTTCACTAACAAAGTGCATCAAACACGATTTAGAGCTTGTTTCAGAAAAAGTGTTTTTTTTTCAATTTCATGCTTGAAACTTGCTGAAATTGGTTCCAAATCATCGAGTTTAAGCATAACTGCAAAGAATTTCACTAACAGAGTGCATCAAACACGATTTAGAGCTTGTTTCAGAAAAAGTGTTTTTTTTTTCAATTTCATGCTTGAAACTTGCTGAAATTGGTTCCAAATCATCGAGTTTAAGCATAACTGCAAAGAATTTCACTAACAGAGTGCATCAAACACGATTTAGAGCTTGTTTCAGAAAAAGTGTTTTTTTTTCAATTTCATGCTTGAAACTTGCTGAAATTGGTTCCAAATCATCGAGTTTAGCAGATTCATTAAATTAAAAACAACTTTCACAAAAACTGCCGTTTTGACCCCTTTCCCAACATTTTACAGAAAACAATGTTTTCTATATAAAATCTACCCCTAATCTTCTGCTTTTCAAGCAACAAGTCGGATTTCAAATCGGGTCTACCAATCTGTAACTAGAGCTATTTTTGTAACCCTTCGCCTGTTTTTCTGGCTTCGGTAAAAAATGTCAGAAGTTAGGAGATTCATTAAATTCAAAACAACTTTCACAAAAACTGCCGTTTTGACCCCTTTCCCAAAATTTTACAGAAAACAATGTTTTCTATATAAAATCTACCCCTAATCTTCAGCTTTTCAAGCAACAAGTCGGATTTCAAATCGGGTCTACCAATCTGTAACTAGAGCTAATTTTGTAACCCTTCGCCTGTTTTTCTTGCTTCAGGTAAACATGTCAGAAGTTAGCAGATTCATTAAATTCAAAACAACTTTCCCCAAAACTGCCGTTTTGACCCCTTTCCCAAAATTTTACAGAAAACAATGTTTTCTATATAAAATCTACCCCTAATCTTCAGCTTTTCAAGCAACAAGTCGGATTTCAAATCGGGTCTACCAATCTGTAACTAGAGCTATTTTTGTAATCCTTCGCCTGTTTTTCTGGCTTCGGTAAAAAATGTCAGAAGTTAGCAGATTCATTAAATTCAAAACATTTTACAGAAAACAATGTTTTCTATATAAAATCTACCCCTAATCTTCAGCTTTTCAAGCAACAAGTCGGATTTCAAATCGGGTCTACCAATCTGTAACTAGAGCTATTTTTGTAACCCTTCGCCTGTTTTTCTGGCTTCGGTAAAAAATGTCAGAAGTTAGCAGATTCATTAAATTCAAAACAACTTTCACAAAAACTGCCGTTTTGACCCCTTTCCTAAAATTTTACAGAAAACAATGTTTTCTATATAAAATCTACCCCTAATCTTCAGCTTTTCAAGCAACAAGTCGGATTTCAAATCGGGTCTACCAATCTGTAACTAGAGCTATTTTTGTAACCCTTCGCCTGTTTTTCTGGCTTCGGTAAAACATGTCAGAAGTTAGCAGATTCATTAAATTCAAAACAACTTTCACAAAAACTGCCGTTTTGACCCCTTTCCCAAAATTTTACAGAAAACAATGTTTTCTATATAAAATCTACCCCTAATCTTCAGCTTTTCAAGCAACAAGTCGGATTTCAAATCGGGTCTACCAATCTGTAACTAGAGCTATTTTTGTAACCCTTCGCCTGTTTTTCTGGCTTCGGTAAAAAATGTCAGAAGTTAGCAGATTCATTAAATTCAAAACAACTTTCACAAAAACTGCCGTTTTGACCCCTTTCCCAACATTTTACAGAAAACAATGTTTTCTATATAAAATCTACCCCTAATCTTCAGCTTTTCAAGCAACAAGTCGGATTTCAAATCGGGTCTACCAATCTGTAACTAGAGCTATTTTTGTAACCCTTCGCCTGTTTTTCTGGCTTCGGTAAAAAATGTCAGAAGTTAGCAGATTCATTAAATTCAAAACAACTTTCACAAAAAACTGCCGTTTTGACCCCTTTCCCAACATTTTACAGAAAACAATGTTTTCTATATAAAATCTACCCCTAATCTTCAGCTTTTCAAGCAACAAGTCGGATTTCAAATCGGGTCTACCAATCTGTAACTAGAGCTATTTTTGTAACCCTTCGCCTGTTTTTCTGGCTTCGGTAAAAAATGTCAGAAGTTAGCAGATTCATTAAATTCAAAACAACTTTCACAAAAACTGCCGTTTTGATCCTTTCCCAACATTTTACAGAAAACAATGTTTTCTATATAAAATCTACCCCTAATCTTCAGCTTTTCAAGCAACAAGTCGGATTTCAAATCGGGTCTACCAATCTGTAACTAGAGCTATTTTTGTAACCCTTCGCCTGTTTTTCTGGCTTCGGTAAAACATGTCAGAAGTTAGCAGATTCATTAAATTCAAAACAACTTTCACAAAAACTGCCGTTTTGACCCCTTTCCCAACATTTTACAGAAAACAATGTTTTCTATATAAAATCTACCCCTAATCTTCAGCTTTTCAAGCAACAAGTCGGATTTCAAATCGGGTCTACCAATCTGTAACTAGAGCTATTTTTGTAACCCTTCGCCTGTTTTTCTGGCTTCGGTAAAAAATGTCAGAAGTTAGCAGATTCATTAAATTCAAAACAACTTTCACAAAAACTGCCGTTTTGACCCCTTTCCCAACATTTTACAGAAAACAATGTTTTCTATATAAAATCTACCCCTAATCTTCAGCTTTTCAAGCAACAAGTCGGATTTCAAATCGGGTCTACCAATCTGTAACTAGAGCTATTTTTGTAACCCTTCGCCTGTTTTTCTGGCTTCGGTAAAAAATGTCAGAAGTTAGCAGATTCATTAAATTCAAAACAACTTTCACAAAAACTGCCGTTTTGACCCCTTTCCCAACATTTTACAGAAAACAATGTTTTCTATGTAAAATCTACCCCTAATCTTCAGCTTTTCAAGCAACAAGTCGGATTTCAAATCGGGTCTACCAATCTGTAACTAGAGCTATTTTTGTAACCCTTCGCCTGTTTTTCTGGCTTCGGTAAAAAATGTCAGAAGTTAGCAGATTCATTAAATTCAAAACAACTTTCACAAAAACTGCCGTTTTGACCCCTTTCCCAACATTTTACAGAAAACAATGTTTTCTATATAAAATCTACCCCTAATCTTCAGCTTTTCAAGCAACAAGTCGGATTTCAAATCGGGTCTACCAATCTGTAACTAGAGCTATTTTTGTAACCCTTCGCCTGTTTTTCTGGCTTCGGTAAAAAATGTCAGAAGTTAGCAGATTCATTAAATTCAAAACAACTTTCACAAAAACTGCCGTTTTGACCCCTTTCCCAACATTTTACAGAAAACAATGTTTTCTATATAAAATCTACCCCTAATCTTCAGCTTTTCAAGCAACAAGTCGGATTTCAAATCGGGTCTACCAATCTGTAACTAGAGCTATTTTTGTAACCCTTCGCCTGTTTTTCTGGCTTCGGTAAAAAATGTCAGAAGTTAGCAGATTCATTAAATTCAAAACAACTTTCACAAAAACTGCCGTTTTGACCCCTTTCCCAACATTTTACAGAAAACAATGTTTTCTATATAAAATCTACTCCTAATCTTCAGCTTTTCAAGCAACAAGTCGGATTTCAAATCAGGTCTACCAATCTGTAACTAGAGCTATTTTTGTAACCCTTCGCCTGTTTTTCTGGCTTCGGTAAAAAATGTCAGAAGTTAGCAGATTCATTAAATTCAAAACAACTTTCACAAAAACTGCCGTTTTGACCCCTTTCCCAACATTTTACAGAAAACAATGTTTTCTATATAAAATCTACCCCTAATCTTCAGCTTTTCAAGCAACAAGTCGGATTTCAAATCGGGTCTACCAATCTGTAACTAGAGCTATTTTTGTAACCCTTCGCCTGTTTTTCTGGCTTCGGTAAAAAATGTCAGAAGTTAGCAGATTCATTAAATTCAAAACAACTTTCACAAAAACTGCCGTTTTGACCCCTTTCCCAACATTTTACAGAAAACAATGTTTTCTATATAAAATCTACCCCTAATCTTCAGCTTTTCAAGCAACAAGTCGGATTTCAAATCGGGTCTACCAATCTGTAACTAGAGCTATTTTTGTAACCCTTCGCCTGTTTTTCTGGCTTCGGTAAAAAATGTCAGAAGTTAGCAGATTCATTAAATTCAAAACAACTTTCACAAAAACTGCCGTTTTGACCCCTTTCCCAACATTTTACAGAAAACAATGTTTTCTATATAAAATCTACCCCTAATCTTCAGCTTTTCAAGCAACAAGTCGGATTTCAAATCGGGTCTACCAATCTGTAACTAGAGCTATTTTTGTAACCCTTCGCCTGTTTTTCTGGCTTCGGTAAAAAATGTCAGAAGTTAGCAGATTCATTAAATTCAAAACAACTTTCACAAAAACTGCCGTTTTGATCCTTTCCCAACATTTTACAGAAAACAATGTTTTCTATATAAAATCTACCCCTAATCTTCAGCTTTTCAAGCAACAAGTCGGATTTCAAATCGGGTCTACCAATCTGTAACTAGAGCTATTTTTGTAACCCTTCGCCTGTTTTTCTGGCTTCGGTAAAACATGTCAGAAGTTAGCAGATTCATTAAATTCAAAACAACTTTCACAAAAACTGCCGTTTTGACCCCTTTCCCAAAATTTTACAGAAAACAATGTTTTCTATATAAAATCTACCCCTAATCTTCAGCTTTTCAAGCAACAAGTCGGATTTCAAATCGGGTCTACCAATCTGTAACTAGAGCTATTTTTGTAACCCTTCGCCTGTTTTTCTGGCTTCGGTAAAAAATGTCAGAAGTTAGCAGATTCATTAAATTCAAAACAACTTTCACAAAAACTGCCGTTTTGACCCCTTTCCCAACATTTTACAGAAAACAATGTTTTCTATATAAAATCTACCCCTAATCTTCAGCTTTTCAAGCAACAAGTCGGATTTCAAATCGGGTCTACCAATCTGTAACTAGAGCTATTTTTGTAACCCTTCGCCTGTTTTTCTGGCTTCGGTAAAAAATGTCAGAAGTTAGCAGATTCATTAAATTCAAAACAACTTTCACAAAAACTGCCGTTTTGACCCCTTTCCCAACATTTTACAGAAAACAATGTTTTCTATATAAAATCTACCCCTAATCTTCAGCTTTTCAAGCAACAAGTCGGATTTCAAATCGGGTCTACCAATCTGTAACTAGAGCTATTTTTGTAACCCTTCGCCTGTTTTTCTGGCTTCGGTAAAAAATGTCAGAAGTTAGCAGATTCATTAAATTCAAAACAACTTTCACAAAAACTGCCGTTTTGACCCCTTTCCCAACATTTTACAGAAAACAATGTTTTCTATATAAAATCTACCCCTAATCTTCAGCTTTTCAAGCAACAAGTCGGATTTCAAATCGGGTCTACCAATCTGTAACTAGAGCTATTTTTGTAACCCTTCGCCTGTTTTTCTGGCTTCGGTAAAAAATGTCAGAAGTTAGCAGATTCATTAAATTCAAAACAACTTTCACAAAAACTGCCGTTTTGATCCTTTCCCAACATTTTACAGAAAACAATGTTTTCTATATAAAATCTACCCCTAATCTTCAGCTTTTCAAGCAACAAGTCGGATTTCAAATCGGGTCTACCAATCTGTAACTAGAGCTATTTTTGTAACCCTTCGCCTGTTTTTCTGGCTTCGGTAAAAAATGTCAGAAGTTAGCAGATTCATTAAATTCAAAACAACTTTCACAAAAACTGCCGTTTTGACCCCTTTCCCAACATTTTACAGAAAACAATGTTTTCTATATAAAATCTACTCCTAATCTTCACCTTTTCAAGCAACAAGTCGGATTTCAAATCAGGTCTACCAATCTGTAACTAGAGCTATTTTTGTAACCCTTCGCCTGTTTTTCTGGCTTCGGTAAAAAATGTCAGAAGTTAGCAGATTCATTAAATTCAAAACAACTTTCACAAAAACTGCCGTTTTGACCCCTTTCCCAACATTTTACAGAAAACAATGTTTTCTATATAAAATCTACCCCTAATCTTCAGCTTTTCAAGCAACAAGTCGGATTTCAAATCGGGTCTACCAATCTGTAACTAGAGCTATTTTTGTAACCCTTCGCCTGTTTTTCTGGCTTCGGTAAAAAATGTCAGAAGTTAGCAGATTCATTAAATTCAAAACAACTTTTACAAAAACTGCCGTTTTGACCCCTTTCCCAACATTTTACAGAAAACAATGTTTTCTATGTAAAATCTACCCCTAATCTTCAGCTTTTCAAGCAACAAGTCGGATTTCAAATCGGGTCTACCAATCTGTAACTAGAGCTATTTTTGTAACCCTTCGCCTGTTTTTCTGGCTTCGGTAAAAAATGTCAGAAGTTAGCAGATTCATTAAATTCAAAACAACTTTCACAAAAACTGCCGTTTTGACCCCTTTCCCAACATTTTACAGAAAACAATGTTTTCTATATAAAATCTACTCCTAATCTTCAGCTTTTCAAGCAACAAGTCGGATTTCAAATCAGGTCTACCAATCTGTAACTAGAGCTATTTTTGTAACCCTTCACCTGTTTTTCTGGCTTCGGTAAAAAATGTCAGAAGTTAGCAGATTCATTAAATTCAAAACAACTTTCACAAAAACTGCCGTTTTGACCCCTTTCCCAACATTTTACAGAAAACAATGTTTTCTATATAAAATCTACTCCTAATCTTCAGCTTTTCAAGCAACAAGTCGGATTTCAAATCGGGTCTACCAATCTGTAACTAGAGCTATTTTTGTAATCCTTCGCCTGTTTTTCTGGCTTCGGTAAAAAATGTCAGAAGTTAGCAGATTCATTAAATTCAAAACAACTTTCACAAAAACTGCCGTTTTGACCCCTTTCCCAACATTTTACAGAAAACAATGTTTTCTATATAAAATCTACTCCTAATCTTCAGCTTTTCAAGCAACAAGTCGGATTTCAAATCAGGTCTACCAATCTGTAACTAGAGCTATTTTTGTAACCCTTCGCCTGTTTTTCTGGCTTCGGTAAAAAATGTCAGAAGTTAGCACATTCATTATATTCAAAACAACTTTCACAAAAACTGCCGTTTTGACCCCTTTCCCAACATTTTACAGAAAACAATGTTTTCTATATAAAATCTACCCCTAATCTTCAGCTTTTCAAGCAACAAGTCGGATTTCAAATCGGGTCTACCAATCTGTAACTAGAGCTATTTTTGTAATCCTTCGCCTGTTTTTCTGGCTTCGGTAAAAAATGTCAGAAGTTAGCAGATTCATTAAATTCAAAACATTTTACAGAAAACAATGTTTTCTATATAAAATCTACCCCTAATCTTCAGCTTTTCAAGCAACAAGTCGGATTTCAAATCGGGTCTACCAATCTGTAACTAGAGCTATTTTTGTAACCCTTCGCCTGTTTTTCTGGCTTCGGTAAAAAATGTCAGAAGTTAGCAGATTCATTAAATTCAAAACAACTTTCACAAAAACTGCCGTTTTGACCCCTTTCCCAACATTTTACAGAAAACAATGTTTTCTATATAAAATCTACCCCTAATCTTCAGCTTTTCAAGCAACAAGTCGGATTTCAAATCGGGTCTACCAATCTGTAACTAGAGCTATTTTTGTAACCCTTCGCCTGTTTTTCTGGCTTCGGTAAAAAATGTCAGAAGTTAGCAGATTCATTAAATTCAAAACAACTTTTACAAAAACTGCCGTTTTGACCCCTTTCCCAACATTTTACAGAAAACAATGTTTTCTATATAAAATCTACCCCTAATCTTCAGCTTTTCAAGCAACAAGTCGGATTTCAAATCAGGTCTACCAATCTGTAACTAGAGCTATTTTTGTAACCCTTCGCCTGTTTTTCTGGCTTCGGTAAAAAATGTCAGAAGTTAGCAGATTCATTAAATTCAAAACAACTTTCACAAAAACTGCCGTTTTGACCCCTTTCCCAACATTTTACAGAAAACAATGTTTTCTATATAAAATCTACCCCTAATCTTCAGCTTTTCAAGCAACAAGTCGGATTTCAAATCGGGTCTACCAATCTGTAACTAGAGCTATTTTTGTAACCCTTCGCCTGTTTTTCTGGCTTCGGTAAAAAATGTCAGAAGTTAGCAGATTCATTAAATTCAAAACAACTTTCACAAAAACTGCCGTTTTGACCCCTTTCCCAACATTTTACAGAAAACAATGTTTTCTATATAAAATCTACCCCTAATCTTCAGCTTTTCAAGCAACAAGTCGGATTTCAAATCGGGTCTACCAATCTGTAACTAGAGCTATTTTTGTAACCCTTCGCCTGTTTTTCTGGCTTCGGTAAAAAATGTCAGAAGTTAGCAGATTCATTAAATTCAAAACAACTTTCACAAAAACTGCCGTTTTGACCCCTTTCCCAACATTTTACAGAAAACAATGTTTTCTATATAAAATCTACCCCTAATCTTCAGCTTTTCAAGCAACAAGTCGGATTTCAAATCGGGTCTACCAATCTGTAACTAGAGCTATTTTTGTAATCCTTCGCCTGTTTTTCTGGCTTCGGTAAAAAATGTCAGAAGTTAGCAGATTCATTAAATTCAAAACAACTTTTACAAAAACTGCCGTTTTGACCCCTTTCCCAACATTTTACAGAAAACAATGTTTTCTATATAAAATCTACCCCTAATCTTCAGCTTTTCAAGCAACAAGTCGGATTTCAAATCAGGTCTACCAATCTGTAACTAGAGCTATTTTTTTAACCCTTCGCCTGTTTTTCTGGCTTCGGTAAAAAATGTCAGAAGTTAGCAGATTCATTAAATTCAAAACAACTTTCACAAAAACTGCCGTTTTGACCCCTTTCCCAACATTTTACAGAAAACAATGTTTTCTATATAAAATCTACCCCTAATCTTCAGCTTTTCAAGCAACAAGTCGGATTTCAAATCAGGTCTACCAATCTGTAACTAGAGCTATTTTTGTAACCCTTCGCCTGTTTTTCTGACTTCGGTAAAAAATGTCAGAAGTTAGCAGATTCATTAAATTCAAAACAACTTTCACAAAAACTGCCGTTTTGACCCCTTTCCCAACATTTTACAGAAAACAATGTTTTCTATATAAAATCTACCCCTAATCTTCAGCTTTTCAAGCAACAAGTCGGATTTCAAATCGGGTCTACCAATCTGTAACTAGAGCTATTTTTGTAACCCTTCGCCTGTTTTTCTGGCTTCGGTAAAAAATGTCAGAAGTTAGCAGATTCATTAAATTCAAAACAACTTTCACAAAAACTGCCGTTTTGACCCCTTTCCCAACATTTTACAGAAAACAATGTTTTCTATATAAAATCTACTCCTAATCTTCACCTTTTCAAGCAACAAGTCGGATTTCAAATCGGGTCTACCAATCTGTAACTAGAGCTATTTTTGTAATCCTTCGCCTGTTTTTCTGGCTTCGGTAAAAAATGTCAGAAGTTAGCATTCATTAAATTCAAAACAACTTTCACAAAAACTGCCGTTTTGACCCCTTTCCCAACATTTTACAGAAAACAATGTTTTCTATATAAAATCTACTCCTAATCTTCAGCTTTTCAAGCAACAAGTCGGATTTCAAATCAGGTCTACCAATCTGTAACTAGAGCTATTTTTGTAACCCTTCACCTGTTTTTCTGGCTTCGGTAAAAAATGTCAGAAGTTAGCAGATTCATTAAATTCAAAACAACTTTCACAAAAACTGCCGTTTTGACCCCTTTCCCAACATTTTACAGAAAACAATGTTTTCTATATAAAATCTACTCCTAATCTTCAGCTTTTCAAGCAACAAGTTGGATTTCAAATCAGGTCTACCAATCTGTAACTAGAGCTATTTTTGTAACCCTTCGCCTGTTTTTCTGGCTTCGGTAAAAAATGTCAGAAGTTAGCCTATTCATTAAATTCAAAACAACTTTCACAAAAACTGCCGTTTTGACCCCTTTCCCAACATTTTACAGAAAACAATGTTTTCTATATAAAATCTACCCCTAATCTTCAGCTTTTCAAGCAACAAGTCGGATTTCAAATCGGGTCTACCAATCTGTAACTAGAGCTATTTTTGTAATCCTTCGCCTGTTTTTCTGGCTTCGGTAAAAAATGTCAGAAGTTAGCACATTCATTAAATTCAAAACAACTTTCACAAAAACTGCCGTTTTGACCCCTTTCCCAACATTTTACAGAAAACAATGTTTTCTATATAAAATCTACCCCTAATCTTCAGCTTTTCAAGCAACAAGTCGGATTTCAAATCGGGTCTACCAATCTGTAACTAGAGCTATTTTTGTAATCCTTCGCCTGTTTTTCTGGCTTCGGTAAAAAATGTCAGAAGTTAGCAGATTCATTAAATTCAAAACATTTTACAGAAAACAATGTTTTCTATATAAAATCTACCCCTAATCTTCAGCTTTTCAAGCAACAAGTCGGATTTCAAATCGGGTCTACCAATCTGTAACTAGAGCTATTTTTGTAACCCTTCGCCTGTTTTTCTGGCTTCGGTAAAAAATGTCAGAAGTTAGCAGATTCATTAAATTCAAAACAACTTTCACAAAAACTGCCGTTTTGACCCCTTTCCCAACATTTTACAGAAAACAATGTTTTCTATATAAAATCTACCCCTAATCTTCAGCTTTTCAAGCAACAAGTCGGATTTCAAATCGGGTCTACCAATCTGTAACTAGAGCTATTTTTGTAACCCTTCGCCTGTTTTTCTGGCTTCGGTAAAAAATGTCAGAAGTTAGCAGATTCATTAAATTCAAAACAACTTTTACAAAAACTGCCGTTTTGACCCCTTTCCCAACATTTTACAGAAAACAATGTTTTCTATATAAAATCTACCCCTAATCTTCAGCTTTTCAAGCAACAAGTCGGATTTCAAATCAGGTCTACCAATCTGTAACTAGAGCTATTTTTTTAACCCTTCGCCTGTTTTTCTGGCTTCGGTAAAAAATGTCAGAAGTTAGCAGATTCATTAAATTCAAAACAACTTTCACAAAAACTGCCGTTTTGACCCCTTTCCCAACATTTTACAGAAAACAATGTTTTCTATATAAAATCTACCCCTAATCTTCAGCTTTTCAAGCAACAAGTCGGATTTCAAATCAGGTCTACCAATCTGTAACTAGAGCTATTTTTGTAACCCTTCGCCTGTTTTTCTGGCTTCGGTAAAAAATGTCAGAAGTTAGCAGATTCATTAAATTCAAAACAACTTTCACAAAAACTGCCGTTTTGACCCCTTTCCCAACATTTTACAGAAAACAATGTTTTCTATATAAAATCTACCCCTAATCTTCAGCTTTTCAAGCAACAAGTCGGATTTCAAATCGGGTCTACCAATCTGTAACTAGAGCTATTTTTGTAACCCTTCGCCTGTTTTTCTGGCTTCGGTAAAAAATGTCAGAAGTTAGCAGATTCATTAAATTCAAAACAACTTTCACAAAAACTGCCGTTTTGACCCCTTTCCCAACATTTTACAGAAAACAATGTTTTCTATATAAAATCTACTCCTAATCTTCACCTTTTCAAGCAACAAGTCGGATTTCAAATCAGGTCTACCAATCTGTAACTAGAGCTATTTTTGTAACCCTTCGCCTGTTTTTCTGGCTTCGGTAAAAAATGTCAGAAGTTAGCAGATTCATTAAATTCAAAACAACTTTCACAAAAACTGCCGTTTTGACCCCTTTCCCAACATTTTACAGAATGTTTAATGATATTTAGATGCTACTATTTAATTGTGACGCTATGCTAGCGATGCTAATCAGTGTGGGGGGTGTGGGGGGTGCTCCCGGATCCGGGTTAGGTACTCTGTAGAGGTTAAAAGGGCACTGTCGTTGCTATGACTATACGGACACTTCTTACGTCTTCCCCTGGATGCCTTTACGTGATGACGATTCCAACGGGGTCGATTGCGCGTTCACAGGCCCTACAAATGAAAAAACCCTGAAGCTAGTCATTCTTTGGGAGCTGCGTCATGAGCCTAGAGGACACCGGCGCGCACCTGTTCCAAGCGTTAGTTTAGCCTGTTATATTTCTCCGGTCATCTTTCCACTCGTTATAGGAGTTAAAAACATCATAAGGTAGTTAATTTAAAGCGTTTTATAGCAATTTATATCCGTTTAGTGCGATTTTGGGACATTTATTTTTGCAACGATGTGAAAAGTTGGGCACGCTTTTCAGTTCATCCCGAACGTAGTTGACATTTCCACATGCCAAGAGGACAGCTTTCCACCAAAAGACGATTTCTCCCAAGAAAGGATCCTTTGCCCAAGATACTGATGGAAGAACAGCTCAAGGTAGGACATTTTTATTATGATAAATCGTGTTTCTGTCGAAACATTTTAGTGGCTTAGGACGCCATGTTTTTTGACGTAGCTTCGCTTGGCGCAAACTGTATTGAAAAGTAAGGATAAATTAAAAAATGTAATAACGCAATTGTATTAAGAATTAAATTGTCTATCAATCCCTGTCCACCCTATATTTTTTAGTCACGTTTATGAGTATTTATGTATAAGAGTAGATCACTGTCTAAGTGGCGCAAGGACTTTTTCTTTACCAGCTTGTCTACATTTCACATTGTCTAACCATGATTTTGGTGGCTAAATATAAACATTTTCGATCAAACTGTATATGCATGTTGTAATGTGATGTTACAGGAGTGTCATCGGAAGAATTCTGAGAAGGTTAGTGAAAAAATTAATATCTTTTGGCGATGTTGACTTTTATCGCTCACTTTGGCTAGAATCAATGCTGGGCTGCTAATTGCTATGTGCTAAGCTAATATAACGATTTATTGTGTTTTCGCTGTAAGACACTTAGAAAATCTGAAATATTGTCTGTATTCACAGGATCTGTGTCTTTCGATTCGTGTATGCTGTGTATTTTTACGAAATGTTTGATGATTAGTAGTTAGGTAAACATGTTGCTCATTGTAATTATTCTAGTCCATTTGTGATGGTGGGTGCAATTGTAAACTATGCCATCTACCTGAAATATGCACTTTTTTCTAACAAAACCTATCCCATACCATAAATATGTTATCAGACTGTCATCTAATGAGTTTTTTTGTTGGTTAGGGGCTATAAATATCTTAGTTTAGCCGAATTGGTGATGGCTACTGGTGTTGGTGGACAAATAAAAGATGGTGGATTATGCTAATGTGTTTTTAGGTAATAGATGTACATCTTTACATATTGTGTCTTCCCTGTAAAACATTTTAAAAATCTGAAATGTTGACTGGATTCACAAGATCTGTGTCTTTCATTAGCTGTATTGGACTTTAATGTGTGAAAGTTAAATATTTTAAAAAAATATTTTTTTTGAATTTCGCGGCACTGGTTTTTCAGTGGGGGGGGGGGGGTGTGCCGCTAGCGCCACGCTGATCCTAGACAGGTTAAATTCAAAACAACTTTCACAAAAACTGCCGTTTTGACCCCTTTCCCAACATTTTACAGAATGTTTTCTATATAAAATCTACCCCTAATCTTCAGCTTTTCAAGCAACAAGTCGGATTTCAAATCGGGTCTACCAATCTGTAACTAGAGCTATTTTTGAAACCCTTCGCCTGTTTTTCTGGCTTCGGTAAAAAATGTCAGAAGTTAGCAGATTCATTAAATTCAAAACAACTTTCACAAAAACTGCCGTTTTGACCCCTTTCCCAACATTTTACAGAATGTTTTCTATATAAAATCTACCCCTAATCTTCAGCTTTTCAAGCAACAAGTCGGATTTAAAATCGGGTCTACCAATCTGTAACTAGAGCTATTTTTGAAACCCTTCGCCTGTTTTTCTGGCTTCGGTAAAAAATGTCAGAAGTTAGCAGATTCATTAAATTCAAAACAACTTTCACAAAAACTGCCGTTTTGACCCCTTTCCCAACATTTTACAGAATGTTTTCTATATAAAATCTACCCCTAATCTTCAGCTTTTCAAGCAACAAGTCGGATTGCAAATCGGGTCTACCAATCTGTAACTAGAGCTATTTTTGTAACCCTTCGCCTGTTTTTCTGGCTTCGGTAAAACATTTCAGAAGTTAGCAGATTCATTAAATTCAAAACAACTTTCACAAAAACTGCCGTTTTGACCCCTTTCCCAACATTTTACAGAATGTTTTCTATATAAAATCTACCCCTAATCTTCAGCTTTTCAAGCAACAAGTCGGATTTCAAATGGGGTCTACCAATCTGTAACTAGAGCTATTTTTGAAACCCTTCGCCTGTTTTTCTGGCTTCGGTAAAAAATGTCAGAAGTTAGCAGATTCATTAAATTCAAAACAACTTTCACAAAAACTGCCGTTTTGACCCCTTTCCCAACATTTTACAGAAAACAATGTTTTCTATATAAAATCTACCCCTAATCTTCAGCTTTTCAAGCAACAAGTCGGATTTCAAATCAGGTCTACCAATCTGTAACTAGAGCTATTTTTTTAACCCTTCGCCTGTTTTTCTGGCTTTGGTAAAAAATGTCAGAAGTTAGCAGATTCATTAAATTCAAAACAACTTTCACAAAAACTGCCGTTTTGACCCCTTTCCCAAAATTTTACAGAAAACAATGTTTTCTATATAAAATCTACCCCTAATCTTCAGCTTTTCAAGCAACAAGTCGGATTTCAAATCGGGTCTACCAATCTGTAACTAGAGCTAATTTTGTAACCCTTCGCCTGTTTTTCTGGCTTCGGTAAAACATGTCAGAAGTTAGCAGATTCATTAAATTCAAAACAACTTTCCCAAAAACTGCCGTTTTGACCCCTTTCCCAAAATTTTACAGAAAACAATGTTTTCTATATAAAATCTACCCCTGATCTTCTGCTTTTCAAGCAACAAGTCGGATTTCAAATCGGGTCTACCAATCTGTAACTAGAGCTATTTTTGTAACCCTTCGCCTGTTTTTCTGGCTTCGGTAAAAAATGTCAGAAGTTAGCAGATTCATTAAATTCAAAACAACTTTCACAAAAACTGCCGTTTTGACCCCTTTCCCAACATTTTACAGAAAACAATGTTTTCTATATAAAATCTACCCCTAATCTTCAGCTTTTCAAGCAACAAGTCGGATTTCAAATCGGGTCTACCAATCTGTAACTAGAGCTATTTTTGTAACCCTTCGCCTGTTTTTCTGGCTTCGGTAAAAAATGTCAGAAGTTAGCAGATTCATTAAATTCAAAACAACTTTCACAAAAACTGCCGTTTTGACCCCTTTCCCAACATTTTACAGAAAACAATGTTTTCTATATAAAATCTACCCCTAATCTTCAGCTTTTCAAGCAACAAGTCGGATTTCAAATCGGGTCTACCAATCTGTAACTAGAGCTATTTTTGTAACCCTTCGCCTGTTTTTCTGGCTTCGGTAAAAAATGTCAGAAGTTAGCAGATTCATTAAATTCAAAACAACTTTCACAAAAACTGCCGTTTTGATCCTTTCCCAACATTTTACAGAAAACAATGTTTTCTATATAAAATCTACCCCTAATCTTCAGCTTTTCAAGCAACAAGTCGGATTTCAAATCGGGTCTACCAATTTGTAACTAGAGCTATTTTTGTAACCCTTCACCTGTTTTTCTGGCTTCGGTAAAAAATGTCAGAAGTTAGCAGATTCATTAAATTCAAAACAACTTTCACAAAAACTGCCGTTTTGACCCCTTTCCCAACATTTTACAGAAAACAATGTTTTCTATATAAAATCTACCCCTAATCTTCAGCTTTTCAAGCAACAAGTCGGATTTCAAATCGGGTCTACCAATCTGTAACTAGAGCTATTTTTGTAACCCTTCGCCTGTTTTTCTGGCTTCGGTAAAAAATGTCAGAAGTTAGCAGATTCATTAAATTCAAAACAACTTTCACAAAAACTGCCGTTTTGACCCCTTTCCCAACATTTTACAGAAAACAATGTTTTCTATATAAAATCTACCCCTAATCTTCAGCTTTTCAAGCAACAAGTCGGATTTCAAATCGGGTCTACCAATCTGTAACTAGAGCTATTTTTGTAACCCTTCGCCTGTTTTTCTGGCTTCGGTAAAAAATGTCAGAAGTTAGCAGATTCATTAAATTCAAAACAACTTTCACAAAAACTGCCGTTTTGACCCCTTTCCCAACATTTTACAGAAAACAATGTTTTCTATATAAAATCTACCCCTAATCTTCTGCTTTTCAAGCAACAAGTCGGATTTCAAATCGGGTCTACCAATCTGTAACTAGAGCTATTTTTGTAACCCTTCGCCTGTTTTTCTGGCTTCGGTAAAAAATGTCAGAAGTTAGCAGATTCATTAAATTCAAAACAACTTTCACAAAAACTGCCGTTTTGACCCCTTTCCCAACATTTTACAGAAAACAATGTTTTCTATATAAAATCTACCCCTAATCTTCAGCTTTTCAAGCAACAAGTCGGATTTCAAATCGGGTCTACCAATCTGTAACTAGAGCTATTTTTGTAACCCTTCGCCTGTTTTTCTGGCTTCGGTAAAAAATGTCAGAAGTTAGCAGATTCATTAAATTCAAAACAACTTTCACAAAAACTGCCGTTTTGACCCCTTTCCCAACATTTTACGGAAAACAATGTTTTATATATAAAATCATCTTCAGCTTTTCAAGCAACAAGTCGGATTTCAAATCGGGTCTACCAATCTGTAACTAGAGCTATTTTTGTAACCCTTCGCCTGTTTTTCTGGCTTCGGTAAAAAATGTCAGAAGTTAGCAGATTCATTAAATTCAAAACAACTTTCACAAAAACTGCCGTTTTGACCCCTTTCCCAACATTTTACAGAAAACAATGTTTTCTATATAAAATCTACCCCTAATCTTCAGCTTTTCAAGCAACAAGTCGGATTTCAAATCGGGTCTACCAATCTGTAACTAGAGCTATTTTTGTAACCCTTCGCCTGTTTTTCTGGCTTCGGTAAAAAATGTCAGAAGTTAGCAGATTCATTAAATTCAAAACAACTTTCACAAAAACTGCCGTTTTGACCCCTTTCCCAACATTTTACAGAAAACAATGTTTTCTATATAAAATCTACCCCTAATCTTCAGCTTTTCAAGCAACAAGTCGGATTTCAAATCAGGTCTACCAATCTGTAACTAGAGCTAATTTTGTAACCCTTCGCCTGTCTTTCTGGCTTCGGTAAAACATGTCAGAAGTTAGCAGATTCATTAAATTCAAAACAACTTTCCCAAAAACTGCCGTTTTGACCCCTTTCCCAAAATTTTACAGAAAACAATTTTTTCTATATAAAATCTACCCCAATCTTCAGCTTTTCAAGCAACAAGTCGGATTTCAAATCGGGTCTACCAATCTGTAACTAGAGCTATTTTTGTAATCCTTCGCCTGTTTTTCTGGCTTCGGTAAAAAATGTCAGTAGTTAGCAGATTCATTAAATTCAAAACATTTTACAGAAAACAATGTTTTCTATATAAAATCTACCCCTAATCTTCAGCTTTTCAAGCAACAAGTCGGATTTAAAATCGGGTCTGCCAATCTGTAACTAGAGCTATTTTTGTAACCCTTCGCCTGTTTTTCTGGCTTCGGTAAAAAATGTCAGAAGTTAGCAGATTCATTAAATTCAAAACAACTTTTACAAAAACTGCCGTTTTGACCCCTTTCCCAACATTTTACAGAAAACAATGTTTTCTATATAAAATCTACCCCTAATCTTCAGCTTTTCAAGCAACAAGTCGGATTTCAAATCAGGTCTACCAATCTGTAACTAGAGCTATTTTTTTAACCCTTCGCCTGTTTTTCTGGCTTTGGTAAAAAATGTCAGAAGTTAGCAGATTCATTAAATTCAAAACAACTTTCACAAAAACTGCCGTTTTGACCCCTTTCCCAAAATTTTACAGAAAACAATGTTTTCTATATAAAATCTACCCCTAATCTTCAGCTTTCAAGCAACAAGTCGGATTTCAAATCGGGTCTACCAATCTGTAACTAGAGCTAATTTTGTAACCCTTCGCCTGTTTTTCTGGCTTCGGTAAAACATGTCAGAAGTTAGCAGATTCATTAAATTCAAAACAACTTTCCCAAAAACTGCCGTTTTGACCCCTTTCCCAAAATTTTAAAGAAAACAATGTTTTCTATATAAAATCTACCCCAATCTTCAGCTTTTCAAGCAACAAGTCGGATTTCAAATCGGGTCTACCAATCTGTAACTAGAGCTATTTTTGTAACCCTTCGCCTGTTTTTCTGGCTTTGGTAAAAAATGTCAGAAGTTAGCAGATTCATTAAATTCAAAACAACTTTCACAAAAACTGCCGTTTTGACCCCTTTCCCAACATTTTACAGAAAACAATGTTTTCTACATAAAATCTACCCCTAATCTTCAGCTTTTCAAGCAACAAGTCGGATTTCAAATCGGGTCTACCAATCTGTAACTAGAGCTAATTTTGTAACCCTTCGCCTGTTTTTCTGGCTTCGGTAAAACATGTCAGAAGTTAGCAGATTCATTAAATTCAAAACAACTTTCCCAAAAACTGCCGTTTTGACCCCTTTCCCAAAATTTTACAGAAAACAATGTTTTCTATATAAAATCTACCCCAATCTTCAGCTTTTCAAGCAACAAGTCGGATTTCAAATCGGGTCTACCAATCTGTAACTAGAGCTATTTTTGTAACCCTTCGCCTGTTTTTCTGGCTTCGGTAAAAAATGTCAGAAGTTAGCATATTCATTAAATTCAAAACAACTTTCACAAAAACTGCCGTTTTGACCCCTTTCCCAACATTTTACAGAAAACAATGTTTTCTATATAAAATCTACCCCTAATCTTCTGCTTTTCAAGCAACAAGTCGGATTTCAAATCGGGTCTACCAATCTGTAACTAGAGCTATTTTTGTAACCCTTCGCCTGTTTTTCTGGCTTCGGTAAAAAATGTCAGAAGTTAGCAGATTCATTAAATTCAAAACAACTTTCACAAAAACTGCCGTTTTGACCCCTTTCCCAACATTTTACAGAAAACAATGTTTTCTATATAAAATCTACCCCTAATCTTCAGCTTTTCAAGCAACAAGTCGGATTTCAAATCGGGTCTACCAATCTGTAACTAGAGCTATTTTTGTAACCCTTCGCCTGTTTTTCTGGCTTTGGTAAAAAATGTCAGAAGTTAGCAGATTCATTAAATTCAAAACAACTTTCACAAAAACTGCCGTTTTGACCCCTTTCCCAACATTTTACAGAAAACAATGTTTTCTACATAAAATCTACCCCTAATCTTCAGCTTTTCAAGCAACAAGTCGGATTTCAAATCGGGTCTACCAATCTGTAACTAGAGCTAATTTTGTAACCCTTCGCCTGTTTTTCTGGCTTCGGTAAAACATGTCAGAAGTTAGCAGATTCATTAAATTCAAAACAACTTTCCCAAAAACTGCCGTTTTGACCCCTTTCCCAAAATTTTACAGAAAACAATGTTTTCTATATAAAATCTACCCCAATCTTCAGCTTTTCAAGCAACAAGTCGGATTTCAAATCGGGTCTACCAATCTGTAACTAGAGCTATTTTTGTAACCCTTCGCCTGTTTTTCTGGCTTCGGTAAAAAATGTCAGAAGTTAGCATATTCATTAAATTCAAAACAACTTTCACAAAAACTGCCGTTTTGACCCCTTTCCCAACATTTTACAGAAAACAATGTTTTCTATATAAAATCTACCCCTAATCTTCTGCTTTTCAAGCAACAAGTCGGATTTCAAATCGGGTCTACCAATCTGTAACTAGAGCTATTTTTGTAACCCTTCGCCTGTTTTTCTGGCTTCGGTAAAAAATGTCAGAAGTTAGCAGATTCATTAAATTCAAAACAACTTTCACAAAAACTGCCGTTTTGACCCCTTTCCCAACATTTTACAGAAAACAATGTTTTCTATATAAAATCTACCCCTAATCTTCAGCTTTTCAAGCAACAAGTCGGATTTCAAATCGGGTCTACCAATCTGTAACTAGAGCTATTTTTGTAACCCTTCGCCTGTTTTTCTGGCTTCGGTAAAAAATGTCAGAAGTTAGCAGATTCATTAAATTCAAAACAACTTTCACAAAAACTGCCGTTTTGACCCCTTTCCCAACATTTTACAGAAAACAATGTTTTCTATATAAAATCTACCCCTAATCTTCAGCTTTTCAAGCAACAAGTCGGATTTCAAATCGGGTCTACCAATCTGTAACTAGAGCTATTTTTGTAACCCTTCGCCTGTTTTTCTGGCTTCGGTAAAAAATGTCAGAAGTTAGCAGATTCATTAAATTCAAAACAACTTTCACAAAAACTGCCGTTTTGACCCCTTTCCCAACATTTTACAGAAAACAATGTTTTCTATATAAAATCTACCCCTAATCTTCAGCTTTTCAAGCAACAAGTCGGATTTCAAATCGGGTCTACCAATCTGTAACTAGAGCTATTTTTGTAACCCTTCGCCTGTTTTTCTGGCTTCGGTAAAAAATGTCAGAAGTTAGCAGATTCATTAAATTCAAAACAACTTTCACAAAAACTGCCGTTTTGACCCCTTTCCCAACATTTTACAGAAAACAATGTTTTCTATATAAAATCTACCCCTAATCTTCAGCTTTTCAAGCAACAAGTCGGATTTCAAATCGGGTCTACCAATCTGTAACTAGAGCTATTTTTGTAACCCTTCGCCTGTTTTTCTGGCTTCGGTAAAAAATGTCAGAAGTTAGCAGATTCATTAAATTCAAAACAACTTTCACAAAAACTGCCGTTTTGATCCTTTCCCAACATTTTACAGAAAACAATGTTTTCTATATAAAATCTACCCCTAATCTTCAGTTTTTCAAGCAACAAGTCGGATTTCAAATCGGGTCTACCAATCTGTAACTAGAGCTATTTTTGTAACCCTTCGCCTGTTTTTCTGGCTTCGGTAAAAAATGTCAGAAGTTAGCAGATTCATTAAATTCAAAACAACTTTCACAAAAACTGCCGTTTTGACCCCTCCCAACATTTTACAGAAAACAATGTTTTCTATATAAAATCTACCCCTAATCTTCAGTTTTTCAAGCAACAAGTCGGATTTCAAATCGGGTCTACCAATCTGTAACTAGAGCTATTTTTGTAACCCTTCACCTGTTTTTCTGGCTTCGGTAAAAAATGTCAGAAGTTAGCAGATTCATTAAATTCAAAACAACTTTCACAAAAACTGCCGTTTTGACCCCTTTCCCAACATTTTACAGAAAACAATGTTTTCTATATAAAATCTACCCCAATCTTCAGCTTTTCAAGCAACAAGTCGGACTTCAAATCGGGTCTACCAATCTGTAACTAGAGCTATTTTTGTAACCCTTCGCCTGTTTTTCTGGCTTCGGTAAAAAATGTCAGAAGTTAGCATATTCATTAAATTCAAAACAACTTTCACAAAAACTGCCGTTTTGACCCCTTTCCCAAAATTTTACAGAAAACAATGTTTTCTATATAAAATCTACCCCTAATCTTCAGCTTTTCAAGCAACAAGTCGGATTTCAAATCGGGTCTACCAATCTGTAACTAGAGCTATTTTTGTAACCCTTCGCCTGTTTTTCTGGCTTCGGTAAAAAATGTCAGAAGTTAGCAGATTCATTAAATTCAAAACAACTTTCACAAAAACTGCCGTTTTGACCCCTTTCCCAACATTTTACCGAAAACAATGTTTCTATATAAAATCTACCCCTAATCTTCAGCTTTTCAAGCAACAAGTCGGATTTCAAATCGGGTCTACCAATCTGTAACTAGAGCTATTTTTGTAACCCTTCGCCTGTTTTTCTGGCTTCGGTAAAAAATGTCAGAAGTTAGCAGATTCAAAAAATTCAAAACAACTTTCACAAAAACTGCCGTTTTGACCCCTTTCCCAACATTTTACAGAAAACAATGTTTTCTATATAAAATCTACCCCTAATCTTCAGCTTTTCACGCAACAAGTCGGATTTCAAATCGGGTCTACCAATCTGTAACTAGAGCTATTTTTGTAAACCTTCGCCTGTTTTTCTGGCTTCGGTAAAAAATGTCAGAAGTTAGCACATTCATTAAATTCAAAACATTTTACAGAAAACAATGTTTTCTATATAAAATCTACCCCTAATCTTCAGCTTTTCAAGCAACAAGTCGGATTTCAAATCGGGTCTACCAATCTGTAACTAGAGCTATTTTTGTAACCCTTCGCCTGTTTTTCTGGCTTCGGTAAAAAATATCAGAAGTTAGCACATTCATTAAATTCAAAACAACTTTCACAAAAACTGCCGTTTTGACCCCTTTCCCAACATTTTACAGAAAACAATGTTTTCTATATAAAATCTACCCCTAATCTTCTGCTTTTCAAGCAACAAGTCGGATTTCAAATCGGGTCTACCAATCTGTAACTAGAGCTAATTTTGTAACCCTTCGCCTGTTTTTCTGGCTTCGGTAAAACATGTCAGAAGTTAGCAGATTCATTAAATTCAAAACAACTTTCCCAAAAACTGCCGTTTTGACCCCTTTCCCAAAATTTTACAGAAAACAATGTTTTCTATATAAAATCTACCCCAATCTTCAGCTTTTCAAGCAACAAGTCGGATTTCAAATCGGGTCTACCAATCTGTAACTAGAGCTATTTTTGTAACCCTTCGCCTGTTTTTCTGGCTTCGGTAAAAAATGTCAGAAGTTAGCATATTCATTAAATTCAAAACAACTTTCACAAAAACTGCCGTTTTGACCCCTTTCCCAACATTTTACAGAAAACAATGTTTTCTATATAAAATCTACCCCTAATCTTCTGCTTTTCAAGCAACAAGTCGGATTTCAAATCGGGTCTACCAATCTGTAACTAGAGCTATTTTTGTAACCCTTCGCCTGTTTTTCTGGCTTCGGTAAAAAATGTCAGAAGTTAGCAGATTCATTAAATTCAAAACAACTTTCACAAAAACTGCCGTTTTGACCCCTTTCCCAACATTTTACAGAAAACAATGTTTTCTATATAAAATCTACCCCTAATCTTCAGCTTTTCAAGCAACAAGTCGGATTTCAAATCGGGTCTACCAATCTGTAACTAGAGCTATTTTTGTAACCCTTCGCCTGTTTTTCTGGCTTCGGTAAAAAATGTCAGAAGTTAGCAGATTCATTAAATTCAAAACAACTTTCACAAAAACTGCCGTTTTGACCCCTTTCCCAACATTTTACAGAAAACAATGTTTTTCTATATAAAATCTACCCCTAATCTTCAGCTTTTCAAGCAACAAGTCGGATTTCAAATCGGGTCTACCAATCTGTAACTAGAGCTATTTTTGTAACCCTTCGCCTGTTTTTCTGGCTTCGGTAAAAAATGTCAGAAGTTAGCAGATTCATTAAATTCAAAACAACTTTCACAAAAACTGCCGTTTTGATCCTTTCCCAACATTTTACAGAAAACAATGTTTTCTATATAAAATCTACCCCTAATCTTCAGTTTTTCAAGCAACAAGTCGGATTTCAAATCGGGTCTACCAATCTGTAACTAGAGCTATTTTTGTAACCCTTCGCCTGTTTTTCTGGCTTCGGTAAAAAATGTCAGAAGTTAGCAGATTCATTAAATTCAAAACAACTTTCACAAAAACTGCCGTTTTGACCCCTCCCAACATTTTACAGAAAACAATGTTTTCTATATAAAATCTACCCCTAATCTTCAGTTTTTCAAGCAACAAGTCGGATTTCAAATCGGGTCTACCAATCTGTAACTAGAGCTATTTTTGTAACCCTTCACCTGTTTTTCTGGCTTCGGTAAAAAATGTCAGAAGTTAGCAGATTCATTAAATTCAAAACAACTTTCACAAAAACTGCCGTTTTGACCCCTTTCCCAAAATTTTACAGAAAACAATGTTTTCTATATAAAATCTACCCCTAATCTTCAGCTTTTCAAGCAACAAGTCGGATTTCAAATCGGGTCTACCAATCTGTAACTAGAGCTATTTTTGTAACCCTTCGCCTGTTTTTCTGGCTTCGGTAAAAAATGTCAGAAGTTAGCAGATTCATTAAATTCAAAACAACTTTCACAAAAGCTGCCGTTTTGACCCCTTTCCCAACATTTTACAGAAAACAATGTTTTCTATATAAAATCTACCCCAATCTTCAGCTTTTCAAGCAACAAGTCGGACTTCAAATCGGGTCTACCAATCTGTAACTAGAGCTATTTTTGTAACCCTTCGCCTGTTTTTCTGGCTTCGGTAAAAAATGTCAGAAGTTAGCATATTCATTAAATTCAAAACAACTTTCACAAAAACTGCCGTTTTGACCCCTTTCCCAAAATTTTACAGAAAACAATGTTTTCTATATAAAATCTACCCCTAATCTTCAGCTTTTCAAGCAACAAGTCGGATTTCAAATCGGGTCTACCAATCTGTAACTAGAGCTATTTTTGTAACCCTTCGCCTGTTTTTCTGGCTTCGGTAAAAAATGTCAGAAGTTAGCAGATTCATTAAATTCAAAACAACTTTCACAAAAACTGCCGTTTTGACCCCTTTCCCAACATTTTACCGAAAACAATGTTTCTATATAAAATCTACCCCTAATCTTCAGCTTTTCAAGCAACAAGTCGGATTTCAAATCGGGTCTACCAATCTGTAACTAGAGCTATTTTTGTAACCCTTCGCCTGTTTTTCTGGCTTCGGTAAAAAATGTCAGAAGTTAGCAGATTCAAAAAATTCAAAACAACTTTCACAAAAACTGCCGTTTTGACCCCTTTCCCAACATTTTACAGAAAACAATGTTTTCTATATAAAATCTACCCCTAATCTTCAACTTTTCACGCAACAAGTCGGATTTCAAATCGGGTCTACCAATCTGTAACTAGAGCTATTTTTGTAAACCTTCGCCTGTTTTTCTGGCTTCGGTAAAAAATGTCAGAAGTTAGCACATTCATTAAATTCAAAACATTTTACAGAAAACAATGTTTTCTATATAAAATCTACCCCTAATCTTCAGCTTTTCAAGCAACAAGTCGGATTTCAAATCGGGTCTACCAATCTGTAACTAGAGCTATTTTTGTAACCCTTCGCCTGTTTTTCTGGCTTCGGTAAAAAATATCAGAAGTTAGCACATTCATTAAATTCAAAACAACTTTCACAAAAACTGCCGTTTTGACCCCTTTCCCAACATTTTACAGAAAACAATGTTTTCTATATAAAATCTACCCCTAATCTTCTGCTTTTCAAGCAACAAGTCGGATTTCAAATCGGGTCTACCAATCTGTAACTAGAGCTATTTTTGTAACCCTTCGCCTGTTTTTCTGGCTTCGGTAAAAAATGTCAGAAGTTAGCAGATTCATTAAATTCAAAACAACTTTCACAAAAACTGCCGTTTTGACCCCTTTCCCAACATTTTACAGAAAACAATGTTTTCTATATAAAATCTACCCCTAATCTTCAGCTTTTCAAGCAACAAGTCGGATTTCAAATCGGGTCTACCAATCTGTAACTAGAGCTATTTTTGTAACCCTTCGCCTGTTTTTCTGGCTTCGGTAAAACATGTCAGAAGTTAGCAGATTCATTAAATTCAAAACATTTTACAGAAAACAATGTTTTCTATATAAAATCTACCCCTAATCTTCAGCTTTTCAAGCAACAAGTCGGATTTCAAATCGGGTCTACCAATCTGTAACTAGAGCTATTTTTGTAACCCTTCGCCTGTTTTTCTGGCTTCGGTAAAAAATGTCAGAAGTTAGCAGATTCAAAAAATTCAAAACAACTTTCACAAAAACTGCCGTTTTGACCCCTTTCCCAACATTTTACAGAAAACAATGTTTTCTATAAAAAATCTACCCCTAATCTTCAGCTTTTCACGCAACAAGTCGGATTTCAAATCGGGTCTACCAATCTGTAACTAGAGCTATTTTTGTAAACCTTCGCCTGTTTTTCTGGCTTCGGTAAAAAATGTCAGAAGTTAGCACATTCATTAAATTCAAAACATTTTACAGAAAACAATGTTTTCTATATAAAATCTACCCCTAATCTTCAGCTTTTCAAGCAACAAGTCGGATTTCAAATCGGGTCTACCAATCTGTAACTAGAGCTATTTTTGTAACCCTTCGCCTGTTTTTCTGGCTTCGGTAAAAAATGTCAGAAGTTAGCAGATTCAAAAAATTCAAAACAACGTTCACAAAAACTGCCGTTTTGACCCCTTTCCCAACATTTTACAGAAAACAATGTTTTCTATAAAAAATCTACCCCTAATCTTCAGCTTTTCACGCAACAAGTCGGATTTCAAATCGGGTCTACCAATCTGTAACTAGAGCTATTTTTGTAAACCTTCGCCTGTTTTTCTGGCTTCGGTAAAAAATGTCAGAAGTTAGCACATTCATTAAATTCAAAACATTTTACAGAAAACAATGTTTTCTATATAAAATCTACCCCTAATCTTCAGCTTTTCAAGCAACAAGTCGGATTTCAAATCGGGTCTACCAATCTGTAACTAGAGCTATTTTTGTAACCCTTCGCCTGTTTTTCTGGCTTCGGTAAAAAATGTCAGAAGTTAGCACATTCATTAAATTCAAAACATTTTACAGAAAACAATGTTTTCTATATAAAATCTACCCCTAATCTTCAGCTTTTCAAGCAACAAGTCGGATTTCAAATCGGGTCTACCAATCTGTAACTAGAGCTATTTTTGTAACCCTTCGCCTGTTTTTCTGGCTTCGGTAAAAAATGTCAGAAGTTAGCAGATTCAAAAAATTCAAAACAACTTTCACAAAAACTGCCGTTTTGACCCCTTTCCCAACATTTTACAGAAAACAATGTTTTCTATAAAAAATCTACCCCTAATCTTCAGCTTTTCACGCAACAAGTCGGATTTCAAATCGGGTCTACCAATCTGTAACTAGAGCTATTTTTGTAAACCTTCGCCTGTTTTTCTGGCTTCGGTAAAAAATGTCAGAAGTTAGCACATTCATTAAATTCAAAACATTTTACAGAAAACAATGTTTTCTATATAAAATCTACCCCTAATCTTCAGCTTTTCAAGCAACAAGTCGGATTTCAAATCGGGTCTACCAATCTGTAACTAGAGCTATTTTTGTAACCCTTCGCCTGTTTTTCTGGCTTCGGTAAAAAATGTCAGAAGTTAGCACATTCATTAAATTCAAAACATTTTACAGAAAACAATGTTTTCTATATAAAATCTACCCCTAATCTTCAGCTTTTCAAGCAACAAGTCGGATTTCAAATCGGGTCTACCAATCTGTAACTAGAGCTATTTTTGTAACCCTTCGCCTGTTTTTCTGGCTTCGGTAAAAAATGTCAGAAGTTAGCAGATTCATTAAATTCAAAACAACTTTCACAAAAACTGCCGTTTTGACCCCTTTCCCAACATTTTACAGAAAACAATGTTTTCTATATAAAATCTACCCCTAATCTTCAGCTTTTCAAGCAACAAGTCGGATTTCAAATCGGGTCTACCAATCTGTAACTAGAGCTATTTTTGTAACCCTTCGCCTGTTTTTCTGGCTTCGGTAAAAAATGTCAGAAGTTAGCAGATTCATTAAATTCAAAACAACTTTTACAAAAACTGCCGTTTTGACCCCTTTCCCAACATTTTACAGAAAACAATGTTTTCTATATAAAATCTACCCCTAATCTTCAGCTTTTCAAGCAACAAGTCGGATTTCAAATCAGGTCTACCAATCTGTAACTAGAGCTATTTTTTTAACCCTTCGCCTGTTTTTCTGGCTTCGGTAAAAAATGTCAGAAGTTAGCAGATTCATTAAATTCAAAACAACTTTCACAAAAACTGCCGTTTTGACCCCTTTCCCAAAATTTTACAGAAAACAATGTTTTCTATATAAAATCTACCCCTAATCTTCAGCTTTCAAGCAACAAGTCGGATTTCAAATCGGGTCTACCAATCTGTAACTAGAGCTAATTTTGTAACCCTTCGCCTGTTTTTCTGGCTTCGGTAAAACATGTCAGAAGTTAGCAGATTCATTAAATTCAAAACAACTTTAACAAAAACTGCCGTTTTGACCCCTTTCCCAAAATTTTACAGAAAACAATGTTTTCTATATAAAATCTACCCCTAATCTTCAGCTTTTCAAGCAACAAGTCGGATTTCAAATCGGGTCTACCAATCTGTAACTAGAGCTATTTTTGTAACCCTTCGCCTGTTTTTCTGGCTTCGGTAAAAAATGTCAGAAGTTAGCAGATTCATTAAATTCAAAACAACCTTCACAAAAACTGCCGTTTTGACCCCTTTCCCAACATTTTACAGAAAACAATGTTTTCTATATAAAATCTACCCCTAATCTTCAGCTTTTCAAGCAACAAGTCGGATTTCAAATCGGGTCTACCAATCTGTAACTAGAGCTATTTTTGTAACCCTTCACGTGTTTTTCTGGCTTCGGTAAAAAATGTCAGAAGTTAGCAGATTCATTAAATTCAAAACAACTTTCACAAAAACTGCCGTTTTGACCCGTTTCCCAACATTTTACAGAAAACAATGTTTTCTATATAAAATCTACCCCTAATCTTCAGCTTTTCAAGCAACAAGTCGGATTTCAAATCGGGTCTACCAATCTGTAACTAGAGCTATTTTTGTAACCCTTCGCCTGTTTTTCTGGCTTCGGTAAAAAATGTCAGAAGTTAGCAGATTCATTAAATTCAAAACAACTTTCACAAAAACTGCCGTTTTGACCCCTTTCCCAACATTTTACAGAAAACAATGTTTTCCATATAAAATCTACCCCTAATCTTCAGCTTTTCAAGCAACAAGTCGGATTTCAAATCAGGTCTACCAATCTGTAACTAGAGCTAATTTTGTAACCCTTCGCCTGTCTTTCTGGCTTCGGTAAAACATGTCAGAAGTTAGCAGATTCATTAAATTCAAAACAACTTTCCCAAAAACTGCCGTTTTGACCCCTTTCCCAAAATTTTACAGAAAACAATTTTTTCTATATAAAATCTACCCCAATCTTCAGCTTTTCAAGCAACAAGTCGGATTTCAAATCGGGTCTACCAATCTGTAACTAGAGCTATTTTTGTAATCCTTCGCCTGTTTTTCTGGCTTCGGTAAAAAATGTCAGTAGTTAGCAGATTCATTAAATTCAAAACATTTTACAGAAAACAATGTTTTCTATATAAAATCTACCCCTAATCTTCAGCTTTTCAAGCAACAAGTCGGATTTAAAATCGGGTCTACCAATCTGTAACTAGAGCTATTTTTGTAACCCTTCGCCTGTTTTTCTGGCTTCGGTAAAAAATGTCAGAAGTTAGCAGATTCATTAAATTCAAAACAACTTTTACAAAAACTGCCGTTTTGACCCCTTTCCCAACATTTTACAGAAAACAATGTTTTCTATATAAAATCTACCCCTAATCTTCAGCTTTTCAAGCAACAAGTCGGATTTCAAATCAGGTCTACCAATCTGTAACTAGAGCTATTTTTTTAACCCTTCGCCTGTTTTTCTGGCTTTGGTAAAAAATGTCAGAAGTTAGCAGATTCATTAAATTCAAAACAACTTTCACAAAAACTGCCGTTTTGACCCCTTTCCCAAAATTTTACAGAAAACAATGTTTTCTATATAAAATCTACCCCTAATCTTCAGCTTTCAAGCAACAAGTCGGATTTCAAATCGGGTCTACCAATCTGTAACTAGAGCTAATTTTGTAACCCTTCGCCTGTTTTTCTGGCTTCGGTAAAACATGTCAGAAGTTAGCAGATTCATTAAATTCAAAACAACTTTCCCAAAAACTGCCGTTTTGACCCCTTTCCCAAAATTTTAAAGAAAACAATGTTTTCTATATAAAATCTACCCCAATCTTCAGCTTTTCAAGCAACAAGTCGGATTTCAAATCGGGTCTACCAATCTGTAACTAGAGCTATTTTTGTAACCCTTCGCCTGTTTTTCTGGCTTTGGTAAAAAATGTCAGAAGTTAGCAGATTCATTAAATTCAAAACAACTTTCACAAAAACTGCCGTTTTGACCCCTTTCCCAACATTTTACAGAAAACAATGTTTTCTACATAAAATCTACCCCTAATCTTCAGTTTTTCAAGCAACAAGTCGGATTTCAAATCGGGTCTACCAATCTGTAACTAGAGCTATTTTTGTAACCCTTCACCTGTTTTTCTGGCTTCGGTAAAAAATGTCAGAAGTTAGCAGATTCATTAAATTCAAAACAACTTTCACAAAAACTGCCGTTTTGACCCCTTTCCCAAAATTTTACAGAAAACAATGTTTTCTATATAAAATCTACCCCTAATCTTCAGCTTTTCAAGCAACAAGTCGGATTTCAAATCGGGTCTACCAATCTGTAACTAGAGCTATTTTTGTAACCCTTCGCCTGTTTTTCTGGCTTCGGTAAAAAATGTCAGAAGTTAGCAGATTCATTAAATTCAAAACAACTTTCACAAAAACTGCCGTTTTGACCCCTTTCCCAACATTTTACAGAAAACAATGTTTTCTATATAAAATCTACCCCAATCTTCAGCTTTTCAAGCAACAAGTCGGATTTCAAATCGGGTCTACCAATCTGTAACTAGAGCTATTTTTGTAACCCTTCGCCTGTTTTTCTGGCTTCGGTAAAAAATGTCAGAAGTTAGCATATTCATTAAATTCAAAACAACTTTCACAAAAACTGCCGTTTTGACCCCTTTCCCAAAATTTTACAGAAAACAATGTTTTCTATATAAAATCTACCCCTAATCTTCAGCTTTTCAAGCAACAAGTCGGATTTCAAATCGGGTCTACCAATCTGTAACTAGAGCTATTTTTGTAACCCTTCGCCTGTTTTTCTGGCTTCGGTAAAAAATGTCAGAAGTTAGCAGATTCATTAAATTCAAAACAACTTTCACAAAAACTGCCGTTTTGACCCCTTTCCCAACATTTTACCGAAAACAATGTTTTCTATATAAAATCTACCCCTAATCTTCAGCTTTTCAAGCAACAAGTCGGATTTCAAATCGGGTCTACCAATCTGTAACTAGAGCTATTTTTGTAACCCTTCGCCTGTTTTTCTGGCTTCGGTAAAAAATGTCAGAAGTTAGCAGATTCAAAAAATTCAAAACAACTTTCACAAAAACTGCCGTTTTGACCCCTTTCCCAACATTTTACAGAAAACAATGTTTTCTATATAAAATCTACCCCTAATCTTCAGCTTTTCACGCAACAAGTCGGATTTCAAATCGGGTCTACCAATCTGTGACTAGAGCTATTTTTGTAAACCTTCGCCTGTTTTTCTGGCTTCGGTAAAAAATGTTAGAAGTTAGCACATTCATTAAATTCAAAACATTTTACAGAAAACAATGTTTTCTATATAAAATCTACCCCTAATCTTCAGCTTTTCAAGCAACAAGTCGGATTTCAAATCGGGTCTACCAATCTGTAACTAGAGCTATTTTTGTAACCCTTCGCCTGTTTTTCTGGCTTCGGTAAAAAATATCAGAAGTTAGCACATTCATTAAATTCAAAACAACTTTCACAAAAACTGCCGTTTTGACCCCTTTCCCAACATTTTACAGAAAACAATGTTTTCTATATAAAATCTACCCCTAATCTTCTGCTTTTCAAGCAACAAGTCGGATTTCAAATCGGGTCTACCAATCTGTAACTAGAGCTATTTTTGTAACCCTTCGCCTGTTTTTCTGGCTTCGGTAAAAAATGTCAGAAGTTAGCAGATTCATTAAATTCAAAACAACTTTCACAAAAACTGCCGTTTTGACCCCTTTCCCAACATTTTACAGAAAACAATGTTTTCTATAAAAAATCTACCCCTAATCTTCAGCTTTTCACGCAACAAGTCGGATTTCAAATCGGGTCTACCAATCTGTAACTAGAGCTATTTTTGTAAACCTTCGCCTGTTTTTCTGGCTTCGGTAAAAAATGTCAGAAGTTAGCACATTTATTAAATTCAAAACATTTTACAGAAAACAATGTTTTCTATATAAAATCTACCCCTAATCTTCAGCTTTTCAAGCAACAAGTCGGATTTCAAATCGGGTCTACCAATCTGTAACTAGAGCTATTTTTGTAACCCTTCGCCTGTTTTTCTGGCTTCGGTAAAAAATGTCAGAAGTTAGCAGATTCAAAAAATTCAAAACAACTTTCACAAAAACTGCCGTTTTGACCCCTTTCCCAACATTTTACAGAAAACAATGTTTTCTATAAAAAATCTACCCCTAATCTTCAGCTTTTCACGCAACAAGTCGGATTTCAAATCGGGTCTACCAATCTGTAACTAGAGCTATTTTTGTAAACCTTCGCCTGTTTTTCTGGCTTCGGTAAAAAATGTCAGAAGTTAGCACATTCATTAAATTCAAAACATTTTACAGAAAACAATGTTTTCTATATAAAATCTACCCCTAATCTTCAGCTTTTCAAGCAACAAGTCGGATTTCAAATCGGGTCTACCAATCTGTAACTAGAGCTATTTTTGTAACCCTTCGCCTGTTTTTCTGGCTTCGGTAAAAAATATCAGAAGTTAGCACATTCATTAAATTCAAAACAACTTTCACAAAAACTGCCGTTTTGACCCCTTTCCCAACATTTTACAGAAAACAATGTTTTCTATATAAAATCTACCCCTAATCTTCTGCTTTTCAAGCAACAAGTCGGATTTCAAATCGGGTCTACCAATCTGTAACTAGAGCTATTTTTGTAACCCTTCGCCTGTTTTTCTGGCTTCGGTAAAAAATGTCAGAAGTTAGCAGATTCATTAAATTCAAAACAACTTTCACAAAAACTGCCGTTTTGACCCCTTTCCCAACATTTTACAGAAAACAATGTTTTCTATATAAAATCTACCCCTAATCTTCAGCTTTTCAAGCAACAAGTCGGATTTCAAATCGGGTCTACCAATCTGTAACTAGAGCTATTTTTGTAACCCTTCGCCTGTTTTTCTGGCTTCGGTAAAACATGTCAGAAGTTAGCAGATTCATTAAATTCAAAACATTTTACAGAAAACAATGTTTTCTATATAAAATCTACCCCTAATCTTCAGCTTTTCAAGCAACAAGTCGGATTTCAAATCGGGTCTACCAATCTGTAACTAGAGCTATTTTTGTAACCCTTCGCCTGTTTTTCTGGCTTCGGTAAAAAATGTCAGAAGTTAGCAGATTCAAAAAATTCAAAACAACTTTCACAAAAACTGCCGTTTTGACCCCTTTCCCAACATTTTACAGAAAACAATGTTTTCTATAAAAAATCTACCCCTAATCTTCAGCTTTTCACGCAACAAGTCGGATTTCAAATCGGGTCTACCAATCTGTAACTAGAGCTATTTTTGTAAACCTTCGCCTGTTTTTCTGGCTTCGGTAAAAAATGTCAGAAGTTAGCACATTCATTAAATTCAAAACATTTTACAGAAAACAATGTTTTCTATATAAAATCTACCCCTAATCTTCAGCTTTTCAAGCAACAAGTCGGATTTCAAATCGGGTCTACCAATCTGTAACTAGAGCTATTTTTGTAACCCTTCGCCTGTTTTTCTGGCTTCGGTAAAAAATGTCAGAAGTTAGCAGATTCAAAAAATTCAAAACAACTTTCACAAAAACTGCCGTTTTGACCCCTTTCCCAACATTTTACAGAAAACAATGTTTTCTATAAAAAATCTACCCCTAATCTTCAGCTTTTCACGCAACAAGTCGGATTTCAAATCGGGTCTACCAATCTGTAACTAGAGCTATTTTTGTAAACCTTCGCCTGTTTTTCTGGCTTCGGTAAAAAATGTCAGAAGTTAGCACATTCATTAAATTCAAAACATTTTACAGAAAACAATGTTTTCTATATAAAATCTACCCCTAATCTTCAGCTTTTCAAGCAACAAGTCGGATTTCAAATCGGGTCTACCAATCTGTAACTAGAGCTATTTTTGTAACCCTTCGCCTGTTTTTCTGGCTTCGGTAAAAAATGTCAGAAGTTAGCACATTCATTAAATTCAAAACATTTTACAGAAAACAATGTTTTCTATATAAAATCTACCCCTAATCTTCAGCTTTTCAAGCAACAAGTCGGATTTCAAATCGGGTCTACCAATCTGTAACTAGAGCTATTTTTGTAACCCTTCGCCTGTTTTTCTGGCTTCGGTAAAAAATGTCAGAAGTTAGCAGATTCAAAAAATTCAAAACAACTTTCACAAAAACTGCCGTTTTGACCCCTTTCCCAACATTTTACAGAAAACAATGTTTTCTATAAAAAATCTACCCCTAATCTTCAGCTTTTCACGCAACAAGTCGGATTTCAAATCGGGTCTACCAATCTGTAACTAGAGCTATTTTTGTAAACCTTCGCCTGTTTTTCTGGCTTCGGTAAAAAATGTCAGAAGTTAGCACATTCATTAAATTCAAAACATTTTACAGAAAACAATGTTTTCTATATAAAATCTACCCCTAATCTTCAGCTTTTCAAGCAACAAGTCGGATTTCAAATCGGGTCTACCAATCTGTAACTAGAGCTATTTTTGTAACCCTTCGCCTGTTTTTCTGGCTTCGGTAAAAAATGTCAGAAGTTAGCAGATTCATTAAATTCAAAACAACTTTCACAAAAACTGCCGTTTTGACCCCTTTCCCAACATTTTACAGAAAACAATGTTTTCTATATAAAATCTACCCCTAATCTTCAGCTTTTCAAGCAACAAGTCGGATTTCAAATCGGGTCTACCAATCTGTAACTAGAGCTATTTTTGTAACCCTTCGCCTGTTTTTCTGGCTTCGGTAAAAAATGTCAGAAGTTAGCAGATTCATTAAATTCAAAACAACTTTTACAAAAACTGCCGTTTTGACCCCTTTCCCAACATTTTACAGAAAACAATGTTTTCTATATAAAATCTACCCCTAATCTTCAGCTTTTCAAGCAACAAGTCGGATTTCAAATCAGGTCTACCAATCTGTAACTAGAGCTATTTTTTTAACCCTTCGCCTGTTTTTCTGGCTTCGGTAAAAAATGTCAGAAGTTAGCAGATTCATTAAATTCAAAACAACTTTCACAAAAACTGCCGTTTTGACCCCTTTCCCAAAATTTTACAGAAAACAATGTTTTCTATATAAAATCTACCCCTAATCTTCAGCTTTCAAGCAACAAGTCGGATTTCAAATCGGGTCTACCAATCTGTAACTAGAGCTAATTTTGTAACCCTTCGCCTGTTTTTCTGGCTTCGGTAAAACATGTCAGAAGTTAGCAGATTCATTAAATTCAAAACAACTTTAACAAAAACTGCCGTTTTGACCCCTTTCCCAAAATTTTACAGAAAACAATGTTTTCTATATAAAATCTACCCCTAATCTTCAGCTTTTCAAGCAACAAGTCGGATTTCAAATCGGGTCTACCAATCTGTAACTAGAGCTATTTTTGTAACCCTTCGCCTGTTTTTCTGGCTTCGGTAAAAAATGTCAGAAGTTAGCAGATTCATTAAATTCAAAACAACCTTCACAAAAACTGCCGTTTTGACCCCTTTCCCAACATTTTACAGAAAACAATGTTTTCTATATAAAATCTACCCCTAATCTTCAGCTTTTCAAGCAACAAGTCGGATTTCAAATCGGGTCTACCAATCTGTAACTAGAGCTATTTTTGTAACCCTTCACGTGTTTTTCTGGCTTCGGTAAAAAATGTCAGAAGTTAGCAGATTCATTAAATTCAAAACAACTTTCACAAAAACTGCCGTTTTGACCCGTTTCCCAACATTTTACAGAAAACAATGTTTTCTATATAAAATCTACCCCTAATCTTCAGCTTTTCAAGCAACAAGTCGGATTTCAAATCGGGTCTACCAATCTGTAACTAGAGCTATTTTTGTAACCCTTCGCCTGTTTTTCTGGCTTCGGTAAAAAATGTCAGAAGTTAGCAGATTCATTAAATTCAAAACAACTTTCACAAAAACTGCCGTTTTGACCCCTTTCCCAACATTTTACAGAAAACAATGTTTTCTATATAAAATCTACCCCTAATCTTCAGCTTTTCAAGCAACAAGTCGGATTTCAAATCGGGTCTACCAATCTGTAACTAGAGCTAATTTTGTAACCCTTCGCCTGTCTTTCTGGCTTCGGTAAAACATGTCAGAAGTTAGCAGATTCATTAAATTCAAAACAACTTTCCCAAAAACTGCCGTTTTGACCCCTTTCCCAAAATTTTACAGAAAACAATGTTTTCTATATAAAATCTACCCCAATCTTCAGCTTTTCAAGCAACAAGTCGGATTTCAAATCGGGTCTACCAATCTGTAACTAGAGCTATTTTTGTAATCCTTCGCCTGTTTTTCTGGCTTCGGTAAAAAATGTCAGTAGTTAGCAGATTCATTAAATTCAAAACATTTTACAGAAAACAATGTTTTCTATATAAAATCTACCCCTAATCTTCAGCTTTTCAAGCAACAAGTCGGATTTAAAATCGGGTCTACCAATCTGTAACTAGAGCTATTTTTGTAACCCTTCGCCTGTTTTTCTGGCTTCGGTAAAAAATGTCAGAAGTTAGCAGATTCATTAAATTCAAAACAACTTTTACAAAAACTGCCGTTTTGACCCCTTTCCCAAAATTTTACAGAAAACAATGTTTTCTATATAAAATCTACCCCTAATCTTCAGCTTTCAAGCAACAAGTCGGATTTCAAATCGGGTCTACCAATCTGTAACTAGAGCTAATTTTGTAACCCTTCGCCTGTTTTTCTGGCTTCGGTAAAACATGTCAGAAGTTAGCAGATTCATTAAATTCAAAACAACTTTCCCAAAAACTGCCGTTTTGACCCCTTTCCCAAAATTTTAAAGAAAACAATGTTTTCTATATAAAATCTACCCCTAATCTTCAACTTTTCAAGCAACAAGTCGGATTTCAAATCGGGTCTACCAATCTGTAACTAGAGCTATTTTTGTAACCCTTCGCCTGTTTTTCTGGCTTTGGTAAAAAATGTCAGAAGTTAGCAGATTCATTAAATTCAAAACAACTTTCACAAAAACTGCCGTTTTGACCCCTTTCCCAACATTTTACAGAAAACAATGTTTTCTACATAAAATCTACCCCTAATCTTCAGCTTTTCAAGCAACAAGTCGGATTTCAAATCGGGTCTACCAATCTGTAACTAGAGCTAATTTTGTAACACTTCGCCTGTTTTTCTGGCTTCGGTAAAACATGTCAGAAGTTAGCAGATTCATTAAATTCAAAACAACTTTCCCAAAAACTGCCGTTTTGACCCCTTTCCCAAAATTTTACAGAAAACAATGTTTTCTATATAAAATCTACCCCAATCTTCAGCTTTTCAAGCAACAAGTCGGATTTCAAATCGGGTCTACCAATCTGTAACTAGAGCTATTTTTGTAACCCTTCGCCTGTTTTTCTGGCTTCGGTAAAAAATGTCAGAAGTTAGCATATTCATTAAATTCAAAACAACTTTCACAAAAACTGCCGTTTTGACCCCTTTCCCAACATTTTACAGAAAACAATGTTTTCTATATAAAATCTACCCCTAATCTTCTGCTTTTCAAGCAACAAGTCGGATTTCAAATCGGGTCTACCAATCTGTAACTAGAGCTATTTTTGTAACCCTTCGCCTGTTTTTCTGGCTTCGGTAAAAAATGTCAGAAGTTAGCAGATTCATTAAATTCAAAACAACTTTCACAAAAACTGCCGTTTTGACCCCTTTCCCAACATTTTACAGAAAACAATGTTTTCTATAAAAAATCTACCCCTAATCTTCAGCTTTTCAAGCAACAAGTTGGATTTCAAATCGGGTCTACCAATCTGTAACTAGAGCTATTTTTGTAACCCTTCGCCTGTTTTTCTGGCTTCGGTAAAAAATGTCAGAAGTTAGCAGATTCATTAAATTCAAAACAACTTTCACAAAAACTGCCGTTTTGACCCCTTTCCCAACATTTTACAGAAAACAATGTTTTCTATATAAAATCTACCCCTAATCTTCAGCTTTTCAAGCAACAAGTCGGATTTCAAATCGGGTCTACCAATCTGTAACTAGAGCTATTTTTGTAACCCTTCGCCTGTTTTTCTGGCTTCGGTAGAAAATGTCAGAAGTTAGCAGATTCATTAAATTCAAAACAACTTTCACAAAAACTGCCGTTTTGATCCTTTCCCAACATTTTACAGAAAACAATGTTTTCTATATAAAATCTACCCCTAATCTTCAGTTTTTCAAGCAACAAGTCGGATTTCAAATCGGGTCTACCAATCTGTAACTAGAGCTATTTTTGTAACCCTTCGCCTGTTTTTCTGGCTTCGGTAAAAAATGTCAGAAGTTAGCAGATTCATTAAATTCAAAACAACTTTCACAAAAACTGCCGTTTTGACCCCTCCCAACATTTTACAGAAAACAATGTTTTCTATATAAAATCTACCCCTAATCTTCAGTTTTTCAAGCAACAAGTCGGATTTCAAATAGGGGTCTACCAATCTGTAACTAGAGCTATTTTTGTAACCCTTCACCTGTTTTTCTGGCTTCGGTAAAAAATGTCAGAAGTTAGCAGATTCATTAAATTCAAAACAACTTTCACAAAAACTGCCGTTTTGACCCCTTTCCCAACATTTTACAGAAAACAATGTTTTCTATATAAAATCTACCCCTAATCTTCAGCTTTTCAAGCAACAAGTCGGATTTCAAATCGGGTCTACCAATCTGTAACTAGAGCTATTTTTGTAACCCTTCACCTGTTTTTCTGGCTTCGGTAAAAAATGTCAGAAGTTAGCAGATTCATTAAATTCAAAACAACTTTCACAAAAACTGCCGTTTTGACCCCTTTCCCAACATTTTACAGAAAACAATGTTTTCTATATAAAATCTACCCCTAATCTTCAGCTTTTCAAGCAACAAGTCGGATTTCAAATCGGGTCTACCAATCTGTAACTAGAGCTATTTTTGTAACCCTTCGCCTGTTTTTCTGGCTTCGGTAAAAAATGTCAGAAGTTAGCAGATTCATTAAATTCAAAACAACTTTCACAAAAACTGCCGTTTTGACCCCTTTCCCAACATTTTACAGAAAACAATGTTTTCTATATAAAATCTACCCCTAATCTTCAGCTTTTCAAGCAACAAGTCGGATTTCAAATCAGGTCTACCAATCTGTAACTAGAGCTAATTTTGTAACCCTTCGCCTGTCTTTCTGGCTTCGGTAAAACATGTCAGAAGTTAGCAGATTCATTAAATTCAAAACAACTTTCCCAAAAACTGCCGTTTTGACCCCTTTCCCAAAATTTTACAGAAAACAATGTTTTCTATATAAAATCTACCCCAATCTTCAGCTTTTCAAGCAACAAGTCGGATTTCAAATCGGGTCTACCAATCTGTAACTAGAGCTATTTTTGTAATCCTTCGCCTGTTTTTCTGGCTTCGGTAAAAAATGTCAGTAGTTAGCAGATTCATTAAATTCAAAACATTTTACAGAAAACAATGTTTTCTATATAAAATCTACCCCTAATCTTCAGCTTTTCAAGCAACAAGTCGGATTTCAAATCGGGTCTACCAATCTGTAACTAGAGCTATTTTTGTAACCCTTCGCCTGTTTTTCTGGCTTCGGTAAAAAATGTCAGAAGTTAGCAGATTCATTAAATTCAAAACAACTTTTACAAAAACTGCCGTTTTGACCCCTTTCCCAAAATTTTACAGAAAACAATGTTTTCTATATAAAATCTACCCCTAATCTTCAGCTTTTCAAGCAACAAGTCGGATTTCAAATCGGGTCTACCAATCTGTAACTAGAGCTAATTTTGTAACCCTTCGCCTGTTTTTCTGGCTTCGGTAAAACATGTCAGAAGTTAGCAGATTCATTAAATTCAAAACAACTTTCCCAAAAACTGCCGTTTTGACCCCTTTCCCAAAATTTTACAGAAAACAATGTTTTCTATATAAAATCTACCCCAATCTTCAGCTTTTCAAGCAACAAGTCGGATTTCAAATCGGGTCTACCAATCTGTAACTAGAGCTATTTTTGTAACCCTTCGCCTGTTTTTCTGGCTTCGGTAAAAAATGTCAGAAGTTAGCAGATTCATTAAATTCAAAACAACTTTCACAAAAACTGCCGTTTTGACCCCTTTCCCAACATTTTACAGAAAACAATGTTTTCTATATAAAATCTACCCCTAATCTTCAGCTTTTCAAGCAACAAGTCGGATTTCAAATCGGGTCTACCAATCTGTAACTAGAGCTATTTTTGTAACACTTCGCCTGTTTTTCTGGCTTCGGTAAAAAATGTCAGAAGTTAGCAGATTCATTAAATTCAAAACAACTTTCACAAAAACTGCCGTTTTGACCCCTTTCCCAACATTTTACAGAAAACAATGTTTTCTATATAAAATCTACCCCTAATCTTCAGCTTTTCAAGCAACAAGTCGGATTTCAAATCGGGTCTACCAATCTGTAACTAGAGCTATTTTTGTAACCCTTCGCCTGTTTTTCTGGCTTCGGTAAAAAATGTCAGAAGTTAGCAGATTCATTAAATTCAAAACAACTTTCACAAAAACTGCCGTTTTGACCCCTTTCCCAACATTTTACAGAAAACAATGTTTTCTATATAAAATCTACCCCTAATCTTCAGCTTTTCAAGCAACAAGTCGGATTTCAAATCGGGTCTACCAATCTGTAACTAGAGCTATTTTTGTAACCCTTCGCCTGTTTTTCTGGCTTCGGTAAAAAATGTCAGAAGTTAGCACATTCATTAAATTCAAAACAACTTTCACAAAAACTGCCGTTTTGACCCCTTTCCCAACATTTTACAGAAAACAATGTTTTCTATATAAAATCTACCCCTAATCTTCAGCTTTTCAAGCAACAAGTCGGATTTCAAATCGGGTCTACCAATCTGTAACTAGAGCTATTTTTGTAACCCTTCGCCTGTTTTTCTGGCTTCGGTAAAAAATGTCAGAAGTTAGCAGATTCATTAAATTCAAAACAACTTTCACAAAAACTGCCGTTTTGACCCCTTTCCCAACATTTTACAGAAAACAATGTTTTCTATATAAAATCTACCCCTAATCTTCAGCTTTTCAAGCAACAAGTCGGATTTCAAATCGGGTCTACCAATCTGTAACTAGAGCTATTTTTGTAACCCTTCGCCTGTTTTTCTGGCTTCGGTAAAAAATGTCAGAAGTTAGCAGATTCATTAAATTCAAAACAACTTTCACAAAAACTGCCGTTTTGACCCCTTTCCCAACATTTTACAGAAAACAATGTTTTCTATATAAAATCTACCCCTAATCTTCAGCTTTTCAAGCAACAAGTCGGATTTCAAATCGGGTCTACCAATCTGTAACTAGAGCTATTTTTGTAACCCTTCGCCTGTTTTTCTGGCTTCGGTAAAAAATGTCAGAAGTTAGCAGATTCATTAAATTCAAAACAACTTTCACAAAAACTGCCGTTTTGACCCCTTTCCCAACATTTTACAGAAAACAATGTTTTCTATATAAAATCTACCCCTAATCTTCAGCTTTTCAAGCAACAAGTCGGATTTCAAATCGGGTCTACCAATCTGTAACTAGAGCTATTTTTGTAACCCTTCGCCTGTTTTTCTGGCTTCGGTAAAAAATGTCAGAAGTTAGCAGATTCATTAAATTCAAAACAACTTTCACAAAAACTGCCGTTTTGACCCCTTTCCCAACATTTTACAGAAAACAATGTTTTCTATATAAAATCTACCCCTAATCTTCAGCTTTTCAAGCAACAAGTCGGATTTCAAATCGGGTCTACCAATCTGTAACTAGAGCTATTTTTGTAACCCTTCGCCTGTTTTTCTGGCTTCGGTAAAAAATGTCAGAAGTTAGCAGATTCATTAAATTCAAAACAACTTTCACAAAAACTGCCGTTTTGACCCCTTTCCCAACATTTTACAGAAAACAATGTTTTCTATATAAAATCTACCCCAATCTTCAGCTTTTCAAGCAACAAGTCGGATTTCAAATCGGGTCTACCAATCTGTAACTAGAGCTATTTTTGTAACCCTTCGCCTGTTTTTCTGGCTTCGGTAAAAAATGTCAGAAGTTAGCAGATTCATTAAATTCAAAACAACTTTTACAAAAACTGCCGTTTTGACCCCTTTCCCAACATTTTACAGAAAACAATGTTTTCTATATAAAATCTACCCCTAATCTTCAGCTTTTCAAGCAACAAGTCGGATTTCAAATCGGGTCTACCAATCTGTAACTAGAGCTATTTTTGTAACCCTTCGCCTGTTTTTCTGGCTTCGGTAAAACATGTCAGAAGTTAGCAGATTCATTAAATTCAAAACAACTTTCCCAAAAACTGCCGTTTTGACCCCTTTCCCAAAATTTTACAGAAAACAATGTTTTCTATATAAAATCTACCCCAATCTTCAGCTTTTCAAGCAACAAGTCGGATTTCAAATCGGGTCTACCAATCTGTAACTAGAGCTATTTTTGTAACCCTTCGCCTGTTTTTCTGGCTTCGGTAAAAAATGTCAGAAGTTAGCAGATTCATTAAATTCAAAACAACTTTCACAAAAACTGCCGTTTTGACCCCTTTCCCAACATTTTACAGAAAACAATGTTTTCTATATAAAATCTACCCCTAATCTTCAGCTTTTCAAGCAACAAGTCGGATTTCAAATCGGGTCTACCAATCTGTAACTAGAGCTATTTTTGTAACCCTTCGCCTGTTTTTCTGGCTTCGGTAAAAAATGTCAGAAGTTAGCAGATTCATTAAATTCAAAACAACTTTCACAAAAACTGCCGTTTTGACCCCTTTCCCAACATTTTACAGAAAACAATGTTTTCTATATAAAATCTACCCCTAATCTTCAGCTTTTCAAGCAACAAGTCGGATTTCAAATCGGGTCTACCAATCTGTAACTAGAGCTATTTTTGTAACCCTTCGCCTGTTTTTCTGGCTTCGGTAAAAAATGTCAGAAGTTAGCAGATTCATTAAATTCAAAACAACTTTCACAAAAACTGCCGTTTTGACCCCTTTCCCAACATTTTACAGAAAACAATGTTTTCTATATAAAATCTACCCCTAATCTTCAGCTTTTCAAGCAACAAGTCGGATTTCAAATCGGGTCTACCAATCTGTAACTAGAGCTATTTTTGTAACCCTTCGCCTGTTTTTCTGGCTTCGGTAAAAAATGTCAGAAGTTAGCAGATTCATTAAATTCAAAACAACTTTCACAAAAACTGCCGTTTTGACCCCTTTCCCAACATTTTACAGAAAACAATGTTTTCTATATAAAATCTACCCCTAATCTTCAGCTTTTCAAGCAACAAGTCGGATTTCAAATCGGGTCTACCAATCTGTAACTAGAGCTATTTTTGTAACCCTTCGCCTGTTTTTCTGGCTTCGGTAAAAAATGTCAGAAGTTAGCAGATTCATTAAATTCAAAACAACTTTCACAAAAACTGCCGTTTTGATCCTTTCCCAACATTTTACAGAAAACAATGTTTTCTATATAAAATCTACCCCTAATCTTCAGTTTTTCAAGCAACAAGTCGGATTTCAAATCGGGTCTACCAATCTGTAACTAGAGCTATTTTTGTAACCCTTCGCCTGTTTTTCTGGCTTCGGTAAAAAATGTCAGAAGTTAGCAGATTCATTAAATTCAAAACAACTTTCACAAAAACTGCCGTTTTGACCCCTCCCAACATTTTACAGAAAACAATGTTTTCTATATAAAATCTACCCCTAATCTTCAGTTTTTCAAGCAACAAGTCGGATTTCAAATCGGGTCTACCAATCTGTAACTAGAGCTATTTTTGTAACCCTTCACCTGTTTTTCTGGCTTCGGTAAAAAATGTCAGAAGTTAGCAGATTCATTAAATTCAAAACAACTTTCACAAAAACTGCCGTTTTGACCCCTTTCCCAACATTTTACAGAAAACAATGTTTTCTATATAAAATCTACCCCTAATCTTCAGCTTTTCAAGCAACAAGTCGGATTTCAAATCGGGTCTACCAATCTGTAACTAGAGCTATTTTTGTAACCCTTCGCCTGTTTTTCTGGCTTCGGTAAAAAATGTCAGAAGTTAGCAGATTCATTAAATTCAAAACAACTTTCACAAAAACTGCCGTTTTGACCCCTTTCCCAACATTTTACAGAAAACAATGTTTTCTATATAAAATCTACCCCTAATCTTCAGCTTTTCAAGCAACAAGTCGGATTTCAAATCGGGTCTACCAATCTGTAACTAGAGCTATTTTTGTAACCCTTCGCCTGTTTTTCTGGCTTCGGTAAAAAATGTCAGAAGTTAGCAGATTCATTAAATTCAAAACAACTTTCACAAAAACTGCCGTTTTGACCCCTTTCCCAACATTTTACAGAAAACAATGTTTTCTATATAAAATCTACCCCAATCTTCAGCTTTTCAAGCAACAAGTCGGATTTCAAATCGGGTCTACCAATCTGTAACTAGAGCTATTTTTGTAACCCTTCGCCTGTTTTTCTGGCTTCGGTAAAAAATGTCAGAAGTTAGCAGATTCATTAAATTCAAAACAACTTTCACAAAAACTGCCGTTTTGACCCCTTTCCCAACATTTTACAGAAAACAATGTTTTCTATATAAAATCTACCCCTAATCTTCAGCTTTTCAAGCAACAAGTCGGATTTCAAATCGGGTCTACCAATCTGTAACTAGAGCTATTTTTGTAACCCTTCGCCTGTTTTTCTGGCTTCGGTAAAAAATGTCAGAAGTTAGCAGATTCATTAAATTCAAAACAACTTTCACAAAAACTGCCGTTTTGACCCCTTTCCCAACATTTTACAGAAAACAATGTTTTCTATATAAAATCTACCCCTAATCTTCAGCTTTTCAAGCAACAAGTCGGATTTCAAATCGGGTCTACCAATCTGTAACTAGAGCTATTTTTGTAACCCTTCGCCTGTTTTTCTGGCTTCGGTAAAAAATGTCAGAAGTTAGCAGATTCATTAAATTCAAAACAACTTTCACAAAAACTGCCGTTTTGACCCCTTTCCCAACATTTTACAGAAAACAATGTTTTCTATATAAAATCTACCCCTAATCTTCAGCTTTTCAAGCAACAAGTCGGATTTCAAATCGGGTCTACCAATCTGTAACTAGAGCTATTTTTGTAACCCTTCGCCTGTTTTTCTGGCTTCGGTAAAAAATGTCAGAAGTTAGCAGATTCATTAAATTCAAAACAACTTTTACAAAAACTGCCGTTTTGACCCCTTTCCCAACATTTTACAGAAAACAATGTTTTCTATATAAAATCTACCCCTAATCTTCAGCTTTTCAAGCAACAAGTCGGATTTCAAATCGGGTCTACCAATCTGTAACTAGAGCTATTTTTGTAACCCTTCGCCTGTTTTTCTGGCTTCGGTAAAACATGTCAGAAGTTAGCAGATTCATTAAATTCAAAACAACTTTCCCAAAAACTGCCGTTTTGACCCCTTTCCCAACATTTTACAGAAAACAATGTTTTCTATATAAAATCTACCCCAATCTTCAGCTTTTCAAGCAACAAGTCGGATTTCAAATCGGGTCTACCAATCTGTAACTAGAGCTATTTTTGTAACCCTTCGCCTGTTTTTCTGGCTTCGGTAAAAAATGTCAGAAGTTAGCAGATTCATTAAATTCAAAACAACTTTCACAAAAACTGCCGTTTTGACCCCTTTCCCAACATTTTACAGAAAACAATGTTTTCTATATAAAATCTACCCCTAATCTTCAGCTTTTCAAGCAACAAGTCGGATTTCAAATCGGGTCTACCAATCTGTAACTAGAGCTATTTTTGTAACCCTTCGCCTGTTTTTCTGGCTTCGGTAAAAAATGTCAGAAGTTAGCAGATTCATTAAATTCAAAACAACTTTCACAAAAACTGCCGTTTTGACCCCTTTCCCAACATTTTACAGAAAACAATGTTTTCTATATAAAATCTACCCCTAATCTTCTGCTTTTCAAGCAACAAGTCGGATTTCAAATCGGGTCTACCAATCTGTAACTAGAGCTATTTTTGTAACCCTTCGCCTGTTTTTCTGGCTTCGGTAAAAAATGTCAGAAGTTAGCAGATTCATTAAATTCAAAACAACTTTCACAAAAACTGCCGTTTTGACCCCTTTCCCAACATTTTACAGAAAACAATGTTTTCTATATAAAATCTACCCCTAATCTTCAGCTTTTCAAGCAACAAGTCGGATTTCAAATCGGGTCTACCAATCTGTAACTAGAGCTATTTTTGTAACCCTTCGCCTGTTTTTCTGGCTTCGGTAAAAAATGTCAGAAGTTAGCAGATTCATTAAATTCAAAACAACTTTCACAAAAACTGCCGTTTTGACCCCTTTCCCAACATTTTACAGAAAACAATGTTTTCTATATAAAATCTACCCCTAATCTTCAGCTTTTCAAGCAACAAGTCGGATTTCAAATCGGGTCTACCAATCTGTAACTAGAGCTATTTTTGTAACCCTTCGCCTGTTTTTCTGGCTTCGGTAAAAAATGTCAGAAGTTAGCAGATTCATTAAATTCAAAACAACTTTCACAAAAACTGCCGTTTTGACCCCTTTCCCAACATTTTACAGAAAACAATGTTTTCTATATAAAATCTACCCCTAATCTTCAGCTTTTCAAGCAACAAGTCGGATTTCAAATCGGGTCTACCAATCTGTAACTAGAGCTATTTTTGTAACCCTTCGCCTGTTTTTCTGGCTTCGGTAAAAAATGTCAGAAGTTAGCAGATTCATTAAATTCAAAACAACTTTCACAAAAACTGCCGTTTTGATCCTTTCCCAACATTTTACAGAAAACAATGTTTTCTATATAAAATCTACCCCTAATCTTCAGTTTTTCAAGCAACAAGTCGGATTTCAAATCGGGTCTACCAATCTGTAACTAGAGCTATTTTTGTAACCCTTCGCCTGTTTTTCTGGCTTCGGTAAAAAATGTCAGAAGTTAGCAGATTCATTAAATTCAAAACAACTTTCACAAAAACTGCCGTTTTGACCCCTCCCAACATTTTACAGAAAACAATGTTTTCTATATAAAATCTACCCCTAATCTTCAGTTTTTCAAGCAACAAGTCGGATTTCAAATCGGGTCTACCAATCTGTAACTAGAGCTATTTTTGTAACCCTTCACCTGTTTTTCTGGCTTCGGTAAAAAATGTCAGAAGTTAGCAGATTCATTAAATTCAAAACAACTTTCACAAAAACTGCCGTTTTGACCCCTTTCCCAACATTTTACAGAAAACAATGTTTTCTATATAAAATCTACCCCTAATCTTCAGCTTTTCAAGCAACAAGTCGGATTTCAAATCGGGTCTACCAATCTGTAACTAGAGCTATTTTTGTAACCCTTCACCTGTTTTTCTGGCTTCGGTAAAAAATGTCAGAAGTTAGCAGATTCATTAAATTCAAAACAACTTTCACAAAAACTGCCGTTTTGACCCCTTTCCCAACATTTTACAGAAAACAATGTTTTCTATATAAAATCTACCCCTAATCTTCAGCTTTTCAAGCAACAAGTCGGATTTCAAATCGGGTCTACCAATCTGTAACTAGAGCTATTTTTGTAACCCTTCGCCTGTTTTTCTGGCTTCGGTAAAAAATGTCAGAAGTTAGCAGATTCATTAAATTCAAAACAACTTTCACAAAAACTGCCGTTTTGACCCCTTTCCCAACATTTTACAGAAAACAATGTTTTCTATATAAAATCTACCCCTAATCTTCAGCTTTTCAAGCAACAAGTCGGATTTCAAATCGGGTCTACCAATCTGTAACTAGAGCTATTTTTGTAACCCTTCGCCTGTTTTTCTGGCTTCGGTAAAAAATGTCAGAAGTTAGCAGATTCATTAAATTCAAAACAACTTTCACAAAAACTGCCGTTTTGACCCCTTTCCCAACATTTTACAGAAAACAATGTTTTCTATATAAAATCTACCCCTAATCTTCAGCTTTTCAAGCAACAAGTCGGATTTCAAATCGGGTCTACCAATCTGTAACTAGAGCTATTTTTGTAACCCTTCGCCTGTTTTTCTGGCTTCGGTAAAAAATGTCAGAAGTTAGCAGATTCATTAAATTCAAAACAACTTTCACAAAAACTGCCGTTTTGACCCCTTTCCCAACATTTTACAGAAAACAATGTTTTCTATATAAAATCTACCCCTAATCTTCAGCTTTTCAAGCAACAAGTCGGATTTCAAATCGGGTCTACCAATCTGTAACTAGAGCTATTTTTGTAACCCTTCGCCTGTTTTTCTGGCTTCGGTAAAAAATGTCAGAAGTTAGCAGATTCATTAAATTCAAAACAACTTTCACAAAAACTGCCGTTTTGACCCCTTTCCCAACATTTTACAGAAAACAATGTTTTCTATATAAAATCTACCCCTAATCTTCAGCTTTTCAAGCAACAAGTCGGATTTCAAATCGGGTCTACCAATCTGTAACTAGAGCTATTTTTGTAACCCTTCGCCTGTTTTTCTGGCTTCGGTAAAAAATGTCAGAAGTTAGCAGATTCATTAAATTCAAAACAACTTTCACAAAAACTGCCGTTTTGACCCCTTTCCCAACATTTTACAGAAAACAATGTTTTCTATATAAAATCTACCCCTAATCTTCAGCTTTTCAAGCAACAAGTCGGATTTCAAATCGGGTCTACCAATCTGTAACTAGAGCTATTTTTGTAACCCTTCGCCTGTTTTTCTGGCTTCGGTAAAAAATGTCAGAAGTTAGCAGATTCATTAAATTCAAAACAACTTTCACAAAAACTGCCGTTTTGACCCCTTTCCCAACATTTTACAGAAAACAATGTTTTCTATATAAAATCTACCCCTAATCTTCAGCTTTTCAAGCAACAAGTCGGATTTCAAATCGGGTCTACCAATCTGTAACTAGAGCTATTTTTGTAACCCTTCGCCTGTTTTTCTGGCTTCGGTAAAAAATGTCAGAAGTTAGCAGATTCATTAAATTCAAAACAACTTTCACAAAAACTGCCGTTTTGACCCCTTTCCCAACATTTTACAGAAAACAATGTTTTCTATATAAAATCTACCCCTAATCTTCAGCTTTTCAAGCAACAAGTCGGATTTCAAATCGGGTCTACCAATCTGTAACTAGAGCTATTTTTGTAACCCTTCGCCTGTTTTTCTGGCTTCGGTAAAAAATGTCAGAAGTTAGCAGATTCATTAAATTCAAAACAACTTTCACAAAAACTGCCGTTTTGACCCCTTTCCCAACATTTTACAGAAAACAATGTTTTCTATATAAAATCTACCCCTAATCTTCAGCTTTTCAAGCAACAAGTCGGATTTCAAATCGGGTCTACCAATCTGTAACTAGAGCTATTTTTGTAACCCTTCACCTGTTTTTCTGGCTTCGGTAAAAAATGTCAGAAGTTAGCAGATTCATTAAATTCAAAACAACTTTCACAAAAACTGCCGTTTTGACCCCTTTCCCAACATTTTACAGAAAACAATGTTTTCTATATAAAATCTACCCCTAATCTTCAGCTTTTCAAGCAACAAGTCGGATTTCAAATCGGGTCTACCAATCTGTAACTAGAGCTATTTTTGTAACCCTTCGCCTGTTTTTCTGGCTTCGGTAAAAAATGTCAGAAGTTAGCACATTCATTAAATTCAAAACAACTTTCACAAAAACTGCCGTTTTGACCCCTTTCCCAACATTTTACAGAAAACAATGTTTTCTATATAAAATCTACCCCTAATCTTCTGCTTTTCAAGCAACAAGTCGGATTTCAAATCGGGTCTACCAATCTGTAACTAGAGCTATTTTTGTAACCCTTCGCCTGTTTTTCTGGCTTCGGTAAAAAATGTCAGAAGTTAGCAGATTCATTAAATTCAAAACAACTTTCACAAAAACTGCCGTTTTGACCCCTTTCCCAACATTTTACAGAAAACAATGTTTTATATATAAAATCTACCCGTAATCGTCAGCTTTCAAGCAACAAGTCGGATTTCAAATCGGGTCTACCAATCTGTAACTAGAGCTATTTTTGTAACCCTTCGCCTGTTTTTCTGGCTTCGGTAAAAAATGTCAGAAGTTAGCAGATTCATTAAATTCAAAACAACTTTCACAAAAACTGCCGTTTTGACCCCTTTCCCAACATTTTACAGAAAACAATGTTTTCTATATAAAATCTACCCCTAATCTTCAGCTTTTCAAGCAACAAGTCGGATTTCAAATCGGGTCTACCAATCTGTAACTAGAGCTATTTTTGTAACCCTTCGCCTGTTTTTCTGGCTTCGGTAAAAAATGTCAGAAGTTAGCAGATTCATTAAATTCAAAACAACTTTCACAAAAACTGCCGTTTTGACCCCTTTCCCAACATTTTACAGAAAACAATGTTTTCTATATAAAATCTACCCCTAATCTTCAGCTTTTCAAGCAACAAGTCGGATTTCAAATCGGGTCTACCAATCTGTAACTAGAGCTATTTTTGTAACCCTTCGCCTGTTTTTCTGGCTTCGGTAAAAAATGTCAGAAGTTAGCAGATTCATTAAATTCAAAACAACTTTCACAAAAACTGCCGTTTTGACCCCTTTCCCAACATTTTACAGAAAACAATGTTTTCTATATAAAATCTACCCCTAATCTTCAGCTTTTCAAGCAACAAGTCGGATTTCAAATCGGGTCTACCAATCTGTAACTAGAGCTATTTTTGTAACCCTTCGCCTGTTTTTCTGGCTTCGGTAAAAAATGTCAGAAGTTAGCAGATTCATTAAATTCAAAACAACTTTCACAAAAACTGCCGTTTTGACCCCTTTCCCAACATTTTACAGAAAACAATGTTTTCTATATAAAATCTACCCCTAATCTTCTGCTTTTCAAGCAACAAGTCGGATTTCAAATCGGGTCTACCAATCTGTAACTAGAGCTATTTTTGTAACCCTTCGCCTGTTTTTCTGGCTTCGGTAAAAAATGTCAGAAGTTAGCAGATTCATTAAATTCAAAACAACTTTCACAAAAACTGCCGTTTTGACCCCTTTCCCAACATTTTACAGAAAACAATGTTTTCTATATAAAATCTACCCCTAATCTTCAGCTTTTCAAGCAACAAGTCGGATTTCAAATCGGGTCTACCAATCTGTAACTAGAGCTATTTTTGTAACCCTTCGCCTGTTTTTCTGGCTTCGGTAAAAAATGTCAGAAGTTAGCAGATTCATTAAATTCAAAACAACTTTCACAAAAACTGCCGTTTTGACCCCTTTCCCAACATTTTACAGAAAACAATGTTTTCTATATAAAATCTACCCCTAATCTTCAGCTTTTCAAGCAACAAGTCGGATTTCAAATCGGGTCTACCAATCTGTAACTAGAGCTATTTTTGTAACCCTTCGCCTGTTTTTCTGGCTTCGGTAAAAAATGTCAGAAGTTAGCAGATTCATTAAATTCAAAACAACTTTCACAAAAACTGCCGTTTTGATCCTTTCCCAACATTTTACAGAAAACAATGTTTTCTATATAAAATCTACCCCTAATCTTCAGTTTTTCAAGCAACAAGTCGGATTTCAAATCGGGTCTACCAATCTGTAACTAGAGCTATTTTTGTAACCCTTCGCCTGTTTTTCTGGCTTCGGTAAAAAATGTCAGAAGTTAGCAGATTCATTAAATTCAAAACAACTTTCACAAAAACTGCCGTTTTGACCCCTCCCAACATTTTACAGAAAACAATGTTTTCTATATAAAATCTACCCCTAATCTTCAGTTTTTCAAGCAACAAGTCGGATTTCAAATCGGGTCTACCAATCTGTAACTAGAGCTATTTTTGTAACCCTTCGCCTGTTTTTCTGGCTTCGGTAAAAAATGTCAGAAGTTAGCAGATTCATTAAATTCAAAACAACTTTCACAAAAACTGCCGTTTTGACCCCTTTCCCAACATTTTACAGAAAACAATGTTTTCTATATAAAATCTACCCCTAATCTTCAGCTTTTCAAGCAACAAGTCGGATTTCAAATCGGGTCTACCAATCTGTAACTAGAGCTATTTTTGTAACCCTTCGCCTGTTTTTCTGGCTTCGGTAAAAAATGTCAGAAGTTAGCAGATTCATTAAATTCAAAACAACTTTCACAAAAACTGCCGTTTTGACCCCTTTCCCAACATTTTACAGAAAACAATGTTTTCTATATAAAATCTACCCCAATCTTCAGCTTTTCAAGCAACAAGTCGGATTTCAAATCGGGTCTACCAATCTGTAACTAGAGCTATTTTTGTAACCCTTCGCCTGTTTTTCTGGCTTCGGTAAAAAATGTCAGAAGTTAGCAGATTCATTAAATTCAAAACAACTTTCACAAAAACTGCCGTTTTGACCCCTTTCCCAACATTTTACACGAAAACAATGTTTTCTATATAAAATCTACCCCTAATCTTCTGCTTTTCAAGCAACAAGTCGGATTTCAAATCGGGTCTACCAATCTGTAACTAGAGCTATTTTTGTAACCCTTCGCCTGTTTTTCTGGCTTCGGTAAAAAATGTCAGAAGTTAGCAGATTCATTAAATTCAAAACAACTTTCACAAAAACTGCCGTTTTGACCCCTTTCCCAAAATTTTACAGAAAACAATGTTTTCTATATAAAATCTACCCCTAATCTTCAGCTTTTCAAGCAACAAGTCGGATTTCAAATCGGGTCTACCAATCTGTAACTAGAGCTATTTTTGTAACCCTTCGCCTGTTTTTCTGGCTTCGGTAAAAAATGTCAGAAGTTAGCAGATTCATTAAATTCAAAACAACTTTCACAAAAACTGCCGTTTTGACCCCTTTCCCAACATTTTACAGAAAACAATGTTTTCTATATAAAATCTACCCCAATCTTCAGCTTTTCAAGCAACAAGTCGGATTTCAAATCGGGTCTACCAATCTGTAACTAGAGCTATTTTTGTAACCCTTCGCCTGTTTTTCTGGCTTCGGTAAAAAATGTCAGAAGTTAGCACATTCATTAAATTCAAAACAACTTTCACAAAAACTGCCGTTTTGACCCCTTTCCCAACATTTTACACGAAAACAATGTTTTCTATATAAAATCTACCCCTAATCTTCTGCTTTTCAAGCAACAAGTCGGATTTCAAATCGGGTCTACCAATCTGTAACTAGAGCTATTTTTGTAACCCTTCGCCTGTTTTTCTGGCTTCGGTAAAAAATGTCAGAAGTTAGCAGATTCATTAAATTCAAAACAACTTTCACAAAAACTGCCGTTTTGACCCCTTTCCCAACATTTTACAGAAAACAATGTTTTCTATATAAAATCTACCCCTAATCTTCAGCTTTTCACGCAACAAGTCGGATTTCAAATCGGGTCTACCAATCTGTAACTAGAGCTATTTTTGTAAACCTTCGCCTGTTTTTCTGGCTTCGGTAAAAAATGTCAGAAGTTAGCACATTCATTAAATTCAAAACATTTTACAGAAAACAATGTTTTCTATATAAAATCTACCCCTAATCTTCAGCTTTTCAAGCAACAAGTCGGATTTCAAATCGGGTCTACCAATCTGTAACTAGAGCTATTTTTGTAACCCTTCGCCTGTTTTTCTGGCTTCGGTAAAAAATGTCAGAAGTTAGCACATTCATTAAATTCAAAACAACTTTCACAAAAACTGCCGTTTTGACCCCTTTCCCAACATTTTACAGAAAACAATGTTTTCTATATAAAATCTACCCCTAATCTTCTGCTTTTCAAGCAACAAGTCGGATTTCAAATCGGGTCTACCAATCTGTAACTAGAGCTATTTTTGTAACCCTTCGCCTGTTTTTCTGGCTTCGGTAAAAAATGTCAGAAGTTAGCAGATTCATTAAATTCAAAACAACTTTCACAAAAACTGCCGTTTTGACCCCTTTCCCAACATTTTACAGAAAACAATGTTTTCTATATAAAATCTACCCCTAATCTTCTGCTTTTCAAGCAACAAGTCGGATTTCAAATCGGGTCTACCAATCTGTAACTAGAGCTATTTTTGTAACCCTTCGCCTGTTTTTCTGGCTTCGGTAAAAAATGTCAGAAGTTAGCAGATTCATTAAATTCAAAACAACTTTCACAAAAACTGCCGTTTTGACCCCTTTCCCAACATTTTACAGAAAACAATGTTTTCTATATAAAATCTACCCCTAATCTTCAGCTTTTCAAGCAACAAGTCGGATTTCAAATCGGGTCTACCAATCTGTAACTAGAGCTATTTTTGTAACCCTTCGCCTGTTTTTCTGGCTTCGGTAAAACATGTCAGAAGTTAGCAGATTCATTAAATTCAAAACATTTTACAGAAAACAATGTTTTCTATATAAAATCTACCCCTAATCTTCTGCTTTTCAAGCAACAAGTCGGATTTCAAATCGGGTCTACCAATCTGTAACTAGAGCTATTTTTGTAACCCTTCGCCTGTTTTTCTGGCTTCGGTAAAAAATGTCAGAAGTTAGCAGATTCATTAAATTCAAAACAACTTTCACAAAAACTGCCGTTTTGACCCCTTTCCCAACATTTTACAGAAAACAATGTTTTCTATATAAAATCTACCCCTAATCTCCAGCTTTTCAAGCAACAAGTCGGATTTCAAATCGGGTCTACCAATCTGTAACTAGAGCTATTTTTGTAACCCTTCGCCTGTTTTTCTGGCTTCGGTAAAACATGTCAGAAGTTAGCAGATTCATTAAATTCAAAACATTTTACAGAAAACAATGTTTTCTATATAAAATCTACCCCTAATCTTCAGCTTTTCAAGCAACAAGTCGGATTTCAAATCGGGTCTACCAATCTGTAACTAGAGCTATTTTTGTAACCCTTCGCCTGTTTTTCTGGCTTCGGTAAAAAATGTCAGAAGTTAGCAGATTCATTAAATTCAAAACAACTTTCACAAAAACTGCCGTTTTGACCCCTTTCCCAACATTTTACAGAAAACAATGTTTTCTATATAAAATCTACCCCTAATCTTCAGCTTTTCAAGCAACAAGTCGGATTTCAAATCGGGTCTACCAATCTGTAACTAGAGCTATTTTTGTAACCCTTCGCCTGTTTTTCTGGCTTCGGTAAAACATGTCAGAAGTTAGCAGATTCATTAAATTCAAAACATTTTACAGAAAACAATGTTTTCTATATAAAATCTACCCCTAATCTTCAGCTTTTCAAGCAACAAGTCGGATTTCAAATCGGGTCTACCAATCTGTAACTAGAGCTATTTTTGTAACCCTTCGCCTGTTTTTCTGGCTTCGGTAAAAAATGTCAGAAGTTAGCAGATTCAAAAAATTCAAAACAACTTTCACAAAAACTGCCGTTTTGACCCCTTTCCCAACATTTTACAGAAAACAATGTTTTCTATAAAAAATCTACCCCTAATCTTCAGCTTTTCACGCAACAAGTCGGATTTCAAATCGGGTCTACCAATCTGTAACTAGAGCTATTTTTGTAAACCTTCGCCTGTTTTTCTGGCTTCGGTAAAAAATGTCAGAAGTTAGCACATTCATTAAATTCCAAACATTTTACAGAAAACAATGTTTTCTATATAAAATCTACCCCTAATCTTCAGCTTTTCAAGCAACAAGTCGGATTTCAAATCGGGTCTACCAATCTGTAACTAGAGCTATTTTTGTAACCCTTCGCCTGTTTTTCTGGCTTCGGTAAAAAATGTCAGAAGTTAGCAGATTCATTAAATTCAAAACAACTTTCACAAAAACTGCCGTTTTGATCCTTTCCCAACATTTTACAGAAAACAATGTTTTCTATATAAAATCTACCCCTAATCTTCAGTTTTTCAAGCAACAAGTCGGATTTCAAATCGGGTCTACCAATCTGTAACTAGAGCTATTTTTGTAACCCTTCGCCTGTTTTTCTGGCTTCGGTAAAAAATGTCAGAAGTTAGCAGATTCATTAAATTCAAAACAACTTTCACAAAAACTGCCGTTTTGACCCCTCCCAACATTTTACAGAAAACAATGTTTTCTATATAAAATCTACCCCTAATCTTCAGTTTTTCAAGCAACAAGTCGGATTTCAAATCGGGTCTACCAATCTGTAACTAGAGCTATTTTTGTAACCCTTCACCTGTTTTTCTGGCTTCGGTAAAAAATGTCAGAAGTTAGCAGATTCATTAAATTCAAAACAACTTTCACAAAAACTGCCGTTTTGACCCCTTTCCCAAAATTTTACAGAAAACAATGTTTTCTATATAAAATCTACCCCTAATCTTCAGCTTTTCAAGCAACAAGTCGGATTTCAAATCGGGTCTACCAATCTGTAACTAGAGCTATTTTTGTAACCCTTCGCCTGTTTTTCTGGCTTCGGTAAAACATGTCAGAAGTTAGCAGATTCATTAAATTCAAAACATTTTACAGAAAACAATGTTTTCTATATAAAATCTACCCCTAATCTTCTGCTTTTCAAGCAACAAGTCGGATTTCAAATCGGGTCTACCAATCTGTAACTAGAGCTATTTTTGTAACCCTTCGCCTGTTTTTCTGGCTTCGGTAAAAAATGTCAGAAGTTAGCAGATTCAAAAAATTCAAAACAACTTTCACAAAAACTGCCGTTTTGACCCCTTTCCCAACATTTTACAGAAAACAATGTTTTCTATATAAAATCTACCCCTAATCTTCAGCTTTTCACGCAACAAGTCGGATTTCAAATCGGGTCTACCAATCTGTAACTAGAGCTATTTTTGTAAACCTTCGCCTGTTTTTCTGGCTTCGGTAAAAAATGTCAGAAGTTAGCACATTCATTAAATTCAAAACATTTTACAGAAAACAATGTTTTCTATATAAAATCTACCCCTAATCTTCAGCTTTTCAAGCAACAAGTCGGATTTCAAATCGGGTCTACCAATCTGTAACTAGAGCTATTTTTGTAACCCTTCGCCTGTTTTTCTGGCTTCGGTAAAAAATGTCAGAAGTTAGCACATTCATTAAATTCAAAACAACTTTCACAAAAACTGCCGTTTTGACCCCTTTCCCAACATTTTACAGAAAACAATGTTTTCTATATAAAATCTACCCCTAATCTTCTGCTTTTCAAGCAACAAGTCGGATTTCAAATCGGGTCTACCAATCTGTAACTAGAGCTATTTTTGTAACCCTTCGCCTGTTTTTCTGGCTTCGGTAAAAAATGTCAGAAGTTAGCAGATTCATTAAATTCAAAACAACTTTCACAAAAACTGCCGTTTTGACCCCTTTCCCAACATTTTACAGAAAACAATGTTTTCTATATAAAATCTACCCCTAATCTTCTGCTTTTCAAGCAACAAGTCGGATTTCAAATCGGGTCTACCAATCTGTAACTAGAGCTATTTTTGTAACCCTTCGCCTGTTTTTCTGGCTTCGGTAAAAAATGTCAGAAGTTAGCAGATTCATTAAATTCAAAACAACTTTCACAAAAACTGCCGTTTTGACCCCTTTCCCAACATTTTACAGAAAACAATGTTTTCTATATAAAATCTACCCCTAATCTTCAGCTTTTCAAGCAACAAGTCGGATTTCAAATCGGGTCTACCAATCTGTAACTAGAGCTATTTTTGTAACCCTTCGCCTGTTTTTCTGGCTTCGGTAAAACATGTCAGAAGTTAGCAGATTCATTAAATTCAAAACATTTTACAGAAAACAATGTTTTCTATATAAAATCTACCCCTAATCTTCAGCTTTTCAAGCAACAAGTCGGATTTCAAATCGGGTCTACCAATCTTTAACTAGAGCTATTTTTGTAACCCTTCGCCTGTTTTTCTGGCTTCGGTAAAAAATGTCAGAAGTTAGCAGATTCAAAAAATTCAAAACAACTTTCACAAAAACTGCCGTTTTGACCCCTTTCCCAACATTTTACAGAAAACAATGTTTTCTATATAAAATCTACCCCTAATCTTCAGCTTTTCAAGCAACAAGTCGGATTTCAAATCGGGTCTACCAATCTGTAACTAGAGCTATTTTTGTAACCCTTCGCCTGTTTTTCTGGCTTCGGTAAAACATGTCAGAAGTTAGCAGATTCATTAAATTCAAAACATTTTACAGAAAACAATGTTTTCTATATGAAATCTACCCCTAATCTTCAGCTTTTCAAGCAACAAGTCGGATTTCAAATCGAGTCTACCAATCTGTAACTAGAGCTATTTTTGTAACCCTTCGCCTGTTTTTCTGGCTTCGGTAAAAAATGTCAGAAGTTAGCAGATTCAAAAAATTCAAAACAACTTTCACAAAAACTGCCGTTTTGACCCCTTTCCCAACATTTTACAGAAAACAATGTTTTCTATAAAAAATCTACCCCTAATCTTCAGCTTTTCACGCAACAAGTCGGATTTCAAATCGGGTCTACCAATCTGTAACTAGAGCTATTTTTGTAAACCTTCGCCTGTTTTTCTGGCTTCGGTAAAAAATGTCAGAAGTTAGCACATTCATTAAATTCAAAACATTTTACAGAAAACAATGTTTTCTATATAAAATCTACCCCTAATCTTCAGCTTTTCAAGCAACAAGTCGGATTTCAAATCGGGTCTACCAATCTGTAACTAGAGCTATTTTTGTAACCCTTCGCCTGTTTTTCTGGCTTCGGTAAAAAATGTCAGAAGTTAGCAGATTCATTAAATTCAAAACAACTTTCACAAAAACTGCCGTTTTGATCCTTTCCCAACATTTTACAGAAAACAATGTTTTCTATATAAAATCTACCCCTAATCTTCAGTTTTTCAAGCAACAAGTCGGATTTCAAATCGGGTCTACCAATCTGTAACTAGAGCTATTTTTGTAACCCTTCACCTGTTTTTCTGGCTTCGGTAAAAAATGTCAGAAGTTAGCAGATTCATTAAATTCAAAACAACTTTCACAAAAACTGCCGTTTTGACCCCTTTCCCAAAATTTTACAGAAAACAATGTTTTCTATATAAAATCTACCCCTAATCTTCAGTTTTTCAAGCAACAAGTCGGATTTCAAATCGGGTCTACCAATCTGTAACTAGAGCTATTTTTGTAACCCTTCACCTGTTTTTCTGGCTTCGGTAAAAAATGTCAGAAGTTAGCAGATTCATTAAATTCAAAACAACTTTCACAAAAACTGCCGTTTTGACCCCTTTCCCAAAATTTTACAGAAAACAATGTTTTCTATATAAAATCTACCCCTAATCTTCAGCTTTTCAAGCAACAAGTCGGATTTCAAATCGGGTCTACCAATCTGTAACTAGAGCTATTTTTGTAACCCTTCGCCTGTTTTTCTGGCTTCGGTAAAAAATGTCAGAAGTTAGCAGATTCATTAAATTCAAAACAACTTTCACAAAAACTGCCGTTTTGACCCCTTTCCCAACATTTTACAGAAAACAATGTTTTCTATATAAAATCTACCCCAATCTTCAGCTTTTCAAGCAACAAGTCGGATTTCAAATCGGGTCTACCAATCTGTAACTAGAGCTATTTTTGTAACCCTTCGCCTGTTTTTCTGGCTTCGGTAAAAAATGTCAGAAGTTAGCATATTCATTAAATTCAAAACAACTTTCACAAAAACTGCCGTTTTGACCCCTTTCCCAAAATTTTACAGAAAACAATGTTTTCTATATAAAATCTACCCCTAATCTTCAGCTTTTCAAGCAACAAGTCGGATTTCAAATCGGGTCTACCAATCTGTAACTAGAGCTATTTTTGTAACCCTTCGCCTGTTTTTCTGGCTTCGGTAAAAAATGTCAGAAGTTAGCAGATTCATTAAATTCAAAACAACTTTCACAAAAACTGCCGTTTTGACCCCTTTCCCAACATTTTACAGAAAACAATGTTTTCTATATAAAATCTACCCCAATCTTCAGCTTTTCAAGCAACAAGTCGGATTTCAAATCGGGTCTACCAATCTGTAACTAGAGCTATTTTTGTAACCCTTCGCCTGTTTTTCTGGCTTCGGTAAAAAATGTCAGAAGTTAGCAGATTCATTAAATTCAAAACAACTTTCACAAAAACTGCCGTTTTGACCCCTTTCCCAACATTTTACAGAAAACAATGTTTTCTATATAAAATCTACCCCTAATCTTCAGCTTTTCAAGCAACAAGTCGGATTTCAAATCGGGTCTACCAATCTGTAACTAGAGCTATTTTTGTAACCCTTCGCCTGTTTTTCTGGCTTCGGTAAAACATGTCAGAAGTTAGCAGATTCATTAAATTCAAAACATTTTACAGAAAACAATGTTTTCTATATAAAATCTACCCCTAATCTTCAGCTTTTCAAGCAACAAGTCGGATTTCAAATCGGGTCTACCAATCTTTAACTAGAGCTATTTTTGTAACCCTTCGCCTGTTTTTCTGGCTTCGGTAAAAAATGTCAGAAGTTAGCAGATTCAAAAAATTCAAAACAACTTTCACAAAAACTGCCGTTTTGACCCCTTTCCCAACATTTTACAGAAAACAATGTTTTCTATATAAAATCTACCCCTAATCTTCAGCTTTTCAAGCAACAAGTCGGATTTCAAATCGGGTCTACCAATCTGTAACTAGAGCTATTTTTGTAACCCTTCGCCTGTTTTTCTGGCTTCGGTAAAACATGTCAGAAGTTAGCAGATTCATTAAATTCAAAACATTTTACAGAAAACAATGTTTTCTATATAAAATCTACCCCTAATCTTCAGCTTTTCAAGCAACAAGTCGGATTTCAAATCGAGTCTACCAATCTGTAACTAGAGCTATTTTTGTAACCCTTCGCCTGTTTTTCTGGCTTCGGTAAAAAATGTCAGAAGTTAGCAGATTCAAAAAATTCAAAACAACTTTCACAAAAACTGCCGTTTTGACCCCTTTCCCAACATTTTACAGAAAACAATGTTTTCTATAAAAAATCTACCCCTAATCTTCAGCTTTTCACGCAACAAGTCGGATTTCAAATCGGGTCTACCAATCTGTAACTAGAGCTATTTTTGTAAACCTTCGCCTGTTTTTCTGGCTTCGGTAAAAAATGTCAGAAGTTAGCACATTCATTAAATTCAAAACATTTTACAGAAAACAATGTTTTCTATATAAAATCTACCCCTAATCTTCAGCTTTTCAAGCAACAAGTCGGATTTCAAATCGGGTCTACCAATCTGTAACTAGAGCTATTTTTGTAACCCTTCGCCTGTTTTTCTGGCTTCGGTAAAAAATGTCAGAAGTTAGCAGATTCATTAAATTCAAAACAACTTTCACAAAAACTGCCGTTTTGATCCTTTCCCAACATTTTACAGAAAACAATGTTTTCTGTATAAAATCTACCCCTAATCTTCAGTTTTTCAAGCAACAAGTCGGATTTCAAATCGGGTCTACCAATCTGTAACTAGAGCTATTTTTGTAACCCTTCGCCTGTTTTTCTGGCTTCGGTAAAAAATGTCAGAAGTTAGCAGATTCATTAAATTCAAAACAACTTTCACAAAAACTGCCGTTTTGACCCCTCCCAACATTTTACAGAAAACAATGTTTTCTATATAAAATCTACCCCTAATCTTCAGTTTTTCAAGCAACAAGTCGGATTTCAAATCGGGTCTACCAATCTGTAACTAGAGCTATTTTTGTAACCCTTCACCTGTTTTTCTGGCTTCGGTAAAAAATGTCAGAAGTTAGCAGATTCATTAAATTCAAAACAACTTTCACAAAAACTGCCGTTTTGACCCCTTTCCCAAAATTTTACAGAAAACAATGTTTTCTATATAAAATCTACCCCTAATCTTCAGCTTTTCAAGCAACAAGTCGGATTTCAAATCGGGTCTACCAATCTGTAACTAGAGCTATTTTTGTAACCCTTCGCCTGTTTTTCTGGCTTCGGTAAAAAATGTCAGAAGTTAGCAGATTCATTAAATTCAAAACAACTTTCACAAAAACTGCCGTTTTGACCCCTTTCCCAACATTTTACAGAAAACAATGTTTTCTATATAAAATCTACCCCAATCTTCAGCTTTTCAAGCAACAAGTCGGATTTCAAATCGGGTCTACCAATCTGTAACTAGAGCTATTTTTGTAACCCTTCGCCTGTTTTTCTGGCTTCGGTAAAAAATGTCAGAAGTTAGCATATTCATTAAATTCAAAACAACTTTCACAAAAACTGCCGTTTTGACCCCTTTCCCAAAATTTTACAGAAAACAATGTTTTCTATATAAAATCTACCCCTAATCTTCAGCTTTTCAAGCAACAAGTCGGATTTCAAATCGGGTCTACCAATCTGTAACTAGAGCTATTTTTGTAACCCTTCGCCTGTTTTTCTGGCTTCGGTAAAAAATGTCAGAAGTTAGCAGATTCATTAAATTCAAAACAACTTTCACAAAAACTGCCGTTTTGACCCCTTTCCCAACATTTTACAGAAAACAATGTTTTCTATATAAAATCTACCCCAATCTTCAGCTTTTCAAGCAACAAGTCGGATTTCAAATCGGGTCTACCAATCTGTAACTAGAGCTATTTTTGTAACCCTTCGCCTGTTTTTCTGGCTTCGGTAAAAAATGTCAGAAGTTAGCATATTCATTAAATTCAAAACAACTTTCACAAAAACTGCCGTTTTGACCCCTTTCCCAACATTTTAACGAAAACAATGTTTTCTATATAAAATCTACCCCTAATCTTCTGCTTTTCAAGCAACAAGTCGGATTTCAAATCGGGTCTACCAATCTGTAACTAGAGCTATTTTTGTAACCCTTCGCCTGTTTTTCTGGCTTCGGTAAAAAATGTCAGAAGTTAGCAGATTCAAAAAATTCAAAACAACTTTCACAAAAACTGCCGTTTTGACCCCTTTCCCAACATTTTACAGAAAACAATGTTTTCTATATAAAATCTACCCCTAATCTTCAGCTTTTCACGCAACAAGTCGGATTTCAAATCGGGTCTACCAATCTGTAACTAGAGCTATTTTTGTAAACCTTCGCCTGTTTTTCTGGCTTCGGTAAAAAATGTCAGAAGTTAGCACATTCATTAAATTCAAAACATTTTACAGAAAACAATGTTTTCTATATGAAATGTACCCCTAATCTTCAGCTTTTCAAGCAACAAGTCGGATTTCAAATCGGGTCTACCAATCTGTAACTAGAGCTATTTTTGTAACCCTTCGCCTGTTTTTCTGGCTTCGGTAAAAAATGTCAGAAGTTAGCAGATTCATTAAATTCAAAACAACTTTCACAAAAACTGCCGTTTTGACCCCTTTCCCAACATTTTACAGAAAACAATGTTTTCTATATAAAATCTACCCCAATCTTCAGCTTTTCAAGCAACAAGTCGGATTTCAAATCGGGTCTACCAATCTGTAACTAGAGCTATTTTTGTAACCCTTCGCCTGTTTTTCTGGCTTCGGTAAAAAATGTCAGAAGTTAGCATATTCATTAAATTCAAAACAACTTTCACAAAAACTGCCGTTTTGACCCCTTTCCCAAAATTTTACAGAAAACAATGTTTTCTATATAAAATCTACCCCTAATCTTCAGCTTTTCAAGCAACAAGTCGGATTTCAAATCGGGTCTACCAATCTGTAACTAGAGCTATTTTTGTAACCCTTCGCCTGTTTTTCTGGCTTCGGTAAAAAATGTCAGAAGTTAGCAGATTCATTAAATTCAAAACAACTTTCACAAAAACTGCCGTTTTGACCCCTTTCCCAACATTTTACAGAAAACAATGTTTTCTATATAAAATCTACCCCAATCTTCAGCTTTTCAAGCAACAAGTCGGATTTCAAATCGGGTCTACCAATCTGTAACTAGAGCTATTTTTGTAACCCTTCGCCTGTTTTTCTGGCTTCGGTAAAAAATGTCAGAAGTTAGCATATTCATTAAATTCAAAACAACTTTCACAAAAACTGCCGTTTTGACCCCTTTCCCAACATTTTAACGAAAACAATGTTTTCTATATAAAATCTACCCCTAATCTTCTGCTTTTCAAGCAACAAGTCGGATTTCAAATCGGGTCTACCAATCTGTAACTAGAGCTATTTTTGTAACCCTTCGCCTGTTTTTCTGGCTTCGGTAAAAAATGTCAGAAGTTAGCAGATTCAAAAAATTCAAAACAACTTTCACAAAAACTGCCGTTTTGACCCCTTTCCCAACATTTTACAGAAAACAATGTTTTCTATATAAAATCTACCCCTAATCTTCAGCTTTTCACGCAACAAGTCGGATTTCAAATCGGGTCTACCAATCTGTAACTAGAGCTATTTTTGTAAACCTTCGCCTGTTTTTCTGGCTTCGGTAAAAAATGTCAGAAGTTAGCACATTCATTAAATTCAAAACATTTTACAGAAAACAATGTTTTCTATATAAAATGTACCCCTAATCTTCAGCTTTTCAAGCAACAAGTCGGATTTCAAATCGGGTCTACCAATCTGTAACTAGAGCTATTTTTGTAACCCTTCGCCTGTTTTTCTGGCTTCGGTAAAAAATGTCAGAAGTTAGCACATTCATTAAATTCAAAACAACTTTCACAAAAACTGCCGTTTTGACCCCTTTCCCAAAATTTTACAGAAAACAATGTTTTCTATATAAAATCTACCCCTAATCTTCAGCTTTTCAAGCAACAAGTCGGATTTCAAATCGGGTCTACCAATCTGTAACTAGAGCTATTTTTGTAACCCTTCGCCTGTTTTTCTGGCTTTTGTAAAAAATGTCAGAAGTTAGCAGATTCATTAAATTCAAAACAACTTTCACAAAAACTGCCGTTTTGACCCCTTTCCCAACATTTTACAGAAAACAATGTTTTCTATATAAAATCTACCCCAATCTTCAGCTTTTCAAGCAACAAGTCGGATTTCAAATCGGGTCTACCAATCTGTAACTAGAGCTATTTTTGTAACCCTTCGCCTGTTTTTCTGGCTTCGGTAAAAAATGTCAGAAGTTAGCATATTCATTAAATTCAAAACAACTTTCACAAAAACTGCCGTTTTGACCCCTTTCCCAACATTTTAACGAAAACAATGTTTTCTATATAAAATCTACCCCTAATCTTCTGCTTTTCAAGCAACAAGTCGGATTTCAAATCGGGTCTACCAATCTGTAACTAGAGCTATTTTTGTAACCCTTCGCCTGTTTTTCTGGCTTCGGTAAAAAATGTCAGAAGTTAGCAGATTCAAAAAATTCAAAACAACTTTCACAAAAACTGCCGTTTTGACCCCTTTCCCAACATTTTACAGAAAACAATGTTTTCTATATAAAATCTACCCCTAATCTTCAGCTTTTCACGCAACAAGTCGGATTTCAAATCGGGTCTACCAATCTGTAACTAGAGCTATTTTTGTAAACCTTCGCCTGTTTTTCTGGCTTCGGTAAAAAATGTCAGAAGTTAGCACATTCATTAAATTCAAAACATTTTACAGAAAACAATGTTTTCTATATAAAATGTACCCCTAATCTTCAGCTTTTCAAGCAACAAGTCGGATTTCAAATCGGGTCTACCAATCTGTAACTAGAGCTATTTTTGTAACCCTTCGCCTGTTTTTCTGGCTTCGGTAAAAAATGTCAGAAGTTAGCACATTCATTAAATTCAAAACAACTTTCACAAAAACTGCCGTTTTGACCCCTTTCCCAACATTTTACAGAAAACAATGTTTTCTATATAAAATCTACCCCTAATCTTCTGCTTTTCAAGCAACAAGTCGGATTTCAAATCGGGTCTACCAATCTGTAACTAGAGCTATTTTTGTAACCCTTCGCCTGTTTTTCTGGCTTCGGTAAAAAATGTCAGAAGTTAGCAGATTCATTAAATTCAAAACAACTTTCACAAAAACTGCCGTTTTGACCCCTTTCCCAACATTTTACAGAAAACAATGTTTTCTATATAAAATCTACCCCTAATCTTCAGCTTTTCAAGCAACAAGTCGGATTTCAAATCGGGTCTACCAATCTGTAACTAGAGCTATTTTTGTAACCCTTCGCCTGTTTTTCTGGCTTCGGTAAAACATGTCAGAAGTTAGCAGATTCATTAAATTCAAAACATTTTACAGAAAACAATGTTTTCTATATAAAATCTACCCCTAATCTTCAGCTTTTCAAGCAACAAGTCGGATTTCAAATCGGGTCTACCAATCTGTAACTAGAGCTATTTTTGTAACCCTTCGCCTGTTTTTCTGGCTTCGGTAAAAAATGTCAGAAGTTAGCAGATTCAAAAAATTCAAAACAACTTTCACAAAAACTGCCGTTTTGACCCCTTTCCCAACATTTTACAGAAAACAATGTTTTCTATAAAAAATCTACCCCTAATCTTCAGCTTTTCACGCAACAAGTCGGATTTCAAATCGGGTCTACCAATCTGTAACTAGAGCTATTTTTGTAAACCTTCGCCTGTTTTTCTGGCTTCGGTAAAAAATGTCAGAAGTTAGCACATTCATTAAATTCAAAACATTTTACAGAAAACAATGTTTTCTATATAAAATCTACCCCTAATCTTCAGCTTTTCAAGCAACAAGTCGGATTTCAAATCGGGTCTACCAATCTGTAACTAGAGCTATTTTTGTAACCCTTCGCCTGTTTTTCTGGCTTCGGTAAAAAATGTCAGAAGTTAGCACATTCATTAAATTCAAAACATTTTACAGAAAACAATGTTTTCTATATAAAATCTACCCCTAATCTTCAGCTTTTCAAGCAACAAGTCGGATTTCAAATCGGGTCTACCAATCTGTAACTAGAGCTATTTTTGTAACCCTTCGCCTGTTTTTCTGGCTTCGGTAAAAAATGTCAGAAGTTAGCAGATTCAAAAAATTCAAAACAACTTTCACAAAAACTGCCGTTTTGACCCCTTTACCAACATTTTACAGAAAACAATGTTTTCTATAAAAAATCTACCCCTAATCTTCAGCTTTTCACGCAACAAGTCGGATTTCAAATCGGGTCTACCAATCTGTAACTAGAGCTATTTTTGTAACCCTTCGCCTGTTTTTCTGGCTTCGGTAAAAAATGTCAGAAGTTAGCACATTCATTAAATTCAAAACATTTTACAGAAAACAATGTTTTCTATATAAAATCTACCCCTAATCTTCAGCTTTTCAAGCAACAAGTCGGATTTCAAATCGGGTCTACCAATCTGTAACTAGAGCTATTTTTGTAACCCTTCGCCTGTTTTTCTGGCTTCGGTAAAAAATGTCAGAAGTTAGCAGATTCAAAAAATTCAAAACAACTTTCACAAAAACTGCCGTTTTGACCCCTTTACCAACATTTTACAGAAAACAATGTTTTCTATAAAAAATCTACCCCTAATCTTCAGCTTTTCACGCAACAAGTCGGATTTCAAATCGGGTCTACCAATCTGTAACTAGAGCTATTTTTGTAACCCTTCGCCTGTTTTTCTGGCTTCGGTAAAAAATGTCAGAAGTTAGCAGATTCATTAAATTCAAAACAACTTTCACAAAAACTGCCGTTTTGACCCCTTTCCCAACATTTTACAGAAAACAATGTTTTCTATATAAAATCTACCCCTAATCTTCAGCTTTTCAAGCAACAAGTCGGATTTCAAATCGGGTCTACCAATCTGTAACTAGAGCTATTTTTGTAACCCTTCGCCTGTTTTTCTGGCTTCGGTAAAAAATGTCAGAAGTTAGCAGATTCATTAAATTCAAAACAACTTTTACAAAAACTGCCGTTTTGACCCCTTTCCCAACATTTTACAGAAAACAATGTTTTCTATATAAAATCTACCCCTAATCTTCAGCTTTTCAAGCAACAAGTCGGATTTCAAATCAGGTCTACCAATCTGTAACTAGAGCTATTTTTTTAACCCTTCGCCTGTTTTTCTGGCTTCGGTAAAAAATGTCAGAAGTTAGCAGATTCATTAAATTCAAAACAACTTTCACAAAAACTGCCGTTTTGACCCCTTTCCCAAAATTTTACAGAAAACAATGTTTTCTATATAAAATCTACCCCTAATCTTCAGCTTTCAAGCAACAAGTCGGATTTCAAATCGGGTCTACCAATCTGTAACTAGAGCTAATTTTGTAACCCTTCGCCTGTTTTTCTGGCTTCGGTAAAACATGTCAGAAGTTAGCAGATTCATTAAATTCAAAACAACTTTCACAAAAACTGCCGTTTTGACCCCTTTCCCAAAATTTTACAGAAAACAATGTTTTCTATATAAAATCTACCCCTAATCTTCAGCTTTTCAAGCAACAAGTCGGATTTCAAATCGGGTCTACCAATCTGTAACTAGAGCTATTTTTGTAACCCTTCGCCTGTTTTTCTGGCTTCGGTAAAAAATGTCAGAAGTTAGCAGATTCATTAAATTCAAAACAACCTTCACAAAAACTGCCGTTTTGACCCCTTTCCCAACATTTTACAGAAAACAATGTTTTCTATATAAAATCTACACATAATCTTCAGCTTTTCAAGCAACAAGTCGGATTTCAAATCGGGTCTACCAATCTGTAACTAGAGCTATTTTTGTAACCCTTCGCCTGTTTTTCTGGCTTCGGTAAAACATGTCAGAAGTTAGCAGATTCATTAAATTCAAAACATTTTACAGAAAACAATGTTTTCTATATAAAATCTACCCCTAATCTTCAGCTTTTCAAGCAACAAGTCGGATTTCAAATCGGGTCTACCAATCTGTAACTAGAGCTATTTTTGTAACCCTTCGCCTGTTTTTCTGGCTTCGGTAAAAAATGTCAGAAGTTAGCAGATTCAAAAAATTCAAAACAACTTTCACAAAAACTGCCGTTTTGACCCCTTTCCCAACATTTTACAGAAAACAATGTTTTCTATATAAAATCTACCCCTAATCTTCAGCTTTTCACGCAACAAGTCGGATTTCAAATCGGGTCTACCAATCTGTAACTAGAGCTATTTTTGTAAACCTTCGCCTGTTTTTCTGGCTTCGGTAAAAAATGTCAGAAGTTAGCACATTCATTAAATTCAAAACATTTTACAGAAAACAATGTTTTCTATATAAAATCTACCCCTAATCTTCAGCTTTTCAAGCAACAAGTCGGATTTCAAATCGGGTCTACCAATCTGTAACTAGAGCTATTTTTGTAACCCTTCGCCTGTTTTTCTGGCTTCGGTAAAAAATGTCAGAAGTTAGCACATTCATTAAATTCAAAACATTTTACAGAAAACAATGTTTTCTATATAAAATCTACCCCTAATATTCAGCTTTTCAAGCAACAAGTCGGATTTCAAATCGGGTCTACCAATCTGTAACTAGAGCTATTTTTGTAACCCTTCGCCTGTTTTTCTGGCTTCGGTAAAAAATGTCAGAAGTTAGCACATTCATTAAATTCAAAACATTTTACAGAAAACAATGTTTTCTATATAAAATCTACCCCTAATCTTCAGCTTTTCAAGCAACAAGTCGGATTTCAAATCGGGTCTACCAATCTGTAACTAGAGCTATTTTTGTAACCCTTCGCCTGTTTTTCTGGCTTCGGTAAAAAATGTCAGAAGTTAGCAGATTCATTAAATTCAAAACAACTTTCACAAAAACTGCCGTTTTGACCCCTTTCCCAACATTTTACAGAAAACAATGTTTTCTATATAAAATCTACCCCTAATCTTCAGCTTTTCAAGCAACAAGTCGGATTTCAAATCGGGTCTACCAATCTGTAACTAGAGCTATTTTTGTAACCCTTCGCCTGTTTTTCTGGCTTCGGTAAAAAATGTCAGAAGTTAGCAGATTCATTAAATTCAAAACAACTTTTACAAAAACTGCCGTTTTGACCCCTTTCCCAACATTTTACAGAAAACAATGTTTTCTATATAAAATCTACCCCTAATCTTCAGCTTTTCAAGCAACAAGTCGGATTTCAAATCAGGTCTACCAATCTGTAACTAGAGCTATTTTTTTAACCCTTCGCCTGTTTTTCTGGCTTCGGTAAAAAATGTCAGAAGTTAGCAGATTCATTAAATTCAAAACAACTTTCACAAAAACTGCCGTTTTGACCCCTTTCCCAAAATTTTACAGAAAACAATGTTTTCTATATAAAATCTACCCCTAATCTTCAGCTTTTCAAGCAACAAGTCGGATTTCAAATCGGGTCTACCAATCTGTAACTAGAGCTATTTTTGTAACCCTTCGACTGTTTTTCTGGCTTCGGTAAAACATGTCAGAAGTTAGCAGATTCATTAAATTCAAAACATTTTACAGAAAACAATGTTTTCTATATAAAATCTACCACCAATCTTCAGCTTTTCAAGCAACAAGTCGGATTTCAAATCGGGTCTACCAATCTGTAACTAGAGCTATTTTTGTAACCCTTCGCCTGTTTTTCTGGCTTCGGTAAAAAATGTCAGAAGTTAGCAGATTCATTAAATTCAAAACAACTTTTACAAAAACTGCCGTTTTGACCCCTTTCCCAACATTTTACAGAAAACAATGTTTTCTATATAAAATCTACCCCTAATCTTCAGCTTTTCAAGCAACAAGTCGGATTTCAAATCAGGTCTACCAATCTGTAACTAGAGCTATTTTTTTAACCCTTCGCCTGTTTTTCTGGCTTCGGTAAAAAATGTCAGAAGTTAGCAGATTCATTAAATTCAAAACAACTTTCACAAAAACTGCCGTTTTGACCCCTTTCCCAAAATTTTACAGAAAACAATGTTTTCTATATAAAATCTACCCCTAATCTTCAGCTTTCAAGCAACAAGTCGGATTTCAAATCGGGTCTACCAATCTGTAACTAGAGCTAATTTTGTAACCCTTCGCCTGTTTTTCTGGCTTCGGTAAAACATGTCAGAAGTTAGCAGATTCATTAAATTCAAAACAACTTTCACAAAAACTGCCGTTTTGACCCCTTTCCCAAAATTTTACAGAAAACAATGTTTTCTATATAAAATCTACCCCTAATCTTCAGCTTTTCAAGCAACAAGTCGGATTTCAAATCGGGTCTACCAATCTGTAACTAGAGCTATTTTTGTAACCCTTCGCCTGTTTTTCTGGCTTCGGTAAAAAATGTCAGAAGTTAGCAGATTCATTAAATTCAAAACAACCTTCACAAAAACTGCCGTTTTGACCCCTTTCCCAACATTTTACAGAAAACAATGTTTTCTATATAAAATCTACCCCTAATCTTCAGCTTTTCAAGCAACAAGTCGGATTTCAAATCGGGTCTACCAATCTGTAACTAGAGCTATTTTTGTAACCCTTCGCCTGTTTTTCTGGCTTCGGTAAAACATGTCAGAAGTTAGCAGATTCATTAAATTCAAAACATTTTACAGAAAACAATGTTTTCTATATAAAATCTACCCCTAATCTTCAGCTTTTCAAGCAACAAGTCGGATTTCAAATCGGGTCTACCAATCTGTAACCAGAGCTATTTTTGTAACCCTTCGCCTGGTTTCTGGCTTCGGTAAAAAATGTCAGAAGTTAGCAGATTCAAAAAATTCAAAACAACTTTCACAAAAACTGCCGTTTTGACCCCTTTCCCAACATTTTACAGAAAACAATGTTTTCTATATAAAATCTACCCCTAATCTTCAGCTTTTCACGCAACAAGTCGGATTTCAAATCGGGTCTACCAATCTGTAACTAGAGCTATTTTTGTAAACCTTCGCCTGTTTTTCTGGCTTCGGTAAAAAATGTCAGAAGTTAGCACATTCATTAAATTCAAAACATTTTACAGAAAACAATGTTTTCTATATAAAATCTACCCCTAATCTTCAGCTTTTCAAGCAACAAGTCGGATTTCAAATCGGGTCTACCAATCTGTAACTAGAGCTATTTTTGTAACCCTTCGCCTGTTTTTCTGGCTTCGGTAAAAAATGTCAGAAGTTAGCACATTCATTAAATTCAAAACATTTTACAGAAAACAATGTTTTCTATATAAAATCTACCCCTAATCTTCAGCTTTTCAAGCAACAAGTCGGATTTCAAATCGGGTCTACCAATCTGTAACTAGAGCTATTTTTGTAACCCTTCGCCTGTTTTTCTGGCTTCGGTAAAAAATGTCAGAAGTTAGCACATTCATTAAATTCAAAACATTTTACAGAAAACAATGTTTTCTATATAAAATCTACCCCTAATCTTCAGCTTTTCAAGCAACAAGTCGGATTTCAAATCGGGTCTACCAATCTGTAACTAGAGCTATTTTTGTAACCCTTCGCCTGTTTTTCTGGCTTCGGTAAAAAATGTCAGAAGTTAGCAGATTCATTAAATTCAAAACAACTTTCACAAAAACTGCCGTTTTGACCCCTTTCCCAACATTTTACAGAAAACAATGTTTTCTATATAAAATCTACCCCTAATCTTCAGCTTTTCAAGCAACAAGTCGGATTTCAAATCGGGTCTACCAATCTGTAACTAGAGCTATTTTTGTAACCCTTCGCCTGTTTTTCTGGCTTCGGTAAAAAATGTCAGAAGTTAGCAGATTCATTAAATTCAAAACAACTTTTACAAAAACTGCCGTTTTGACCCCTTTCCCAACATTTTACAGAAAACAATGTTTTCTATATAAAATCTACCCCTAATCTTCAGCTTTTCAAGCAACAAGTCGGATTTCAAATCAGGTCTACCAATCTGTAACTAGAGCTATTTTTTTAACCCTTCGCCTGTTTTTCTGGCTTCGGTAAAAAATGTCAGAAGTTAGCAGATTCATTAAATTCAAAACAACTTTCACAAAAACTGCCGTTTTGACCCCTTTCCCAAAATTTTACAGAAAACAATGTTTTCTATATAAAATCTACCCCTAATCTTCAGCTTTCAAGCAACAAGTCGGATTTCAAATCGGGTCTACCAATCTGTAACTAGAGCTAATTTTGTAACCCTTCGCCTGTTTTTCTGGCTTCGGTAAAACATGTCAGAAGTTAGCAGATTCATTAAATTCAAAACAACTTTCACAAAAACTGCCGTTTTGACCCCTTTCCCAAAATTTTACAGAAAACAATGTTTTCTATATAAAATCTACCCCTAATCTTCAGCTTTTCAAGCAACAAGTCGGATTTCAAATCGGGTCTACCAATCTGTAACTAGAGCTATTTTTGTAACCCTTCGCCTGTTTTTCTGGCTTCGGTAAAACATGTCAGAAGTTAGCAGATTCATTAAATTCAAAACATTTTACAGAAAACAATGTTTTCTATATAAAATCTACCCCTAATCTTCAGCTTTTCAAGCAACAAGTCGGATTTCAAATCGGGTCTACCAATCTGTAACTAGAGCTATTTTTGTAACCCTTCGCCTGTTTTTCTGGCTTCGGTAAAAAATGTCAGGAGTTAGCAGATTCATTAAATTCAAAACAACTTTTACAAAAACTGCCGTTTTGACCCCTTTCAGAACATTTTACAGAAAACAATGTTTTCTATATAAAATCTAACCCTAATCTTCAGCTTTTCAAGCAACAAGTCGGATTTCAAATCAGGTCTACCAATCTGTAACTAGAGCTATTTTTTTAACCCTTCGCCTGTTTTTCTGGCTTCGGTAAAAAATGTCAGAAGTTAGCAGATTCATTAAATTCAAAACAACTTTCACAAAAACTGCCGTTTTGACCCCTTTCCCAAAATTTTACAGAAAACAATGTTTTCTATATAAAATCTACCCCTAATCTTCAGCTTTCAAGCAACAAGTCGGATTTCAAATCGGGTCTACCAATCTGTAACTAGAGCTAATTTTGTAACCCTTCGCCTGTTTTTCTGGCTTCGGTAAAACATGTCAGAAGTTAGCAGATTCATTAAATTCAAAACAACTTTCACAAAAACTGCCGTTTTGACCCCTTTCCCAAAATTTTACAGAAAACAATGTTTTCTATATAAAATCTACCCCTAATCTTCAGCTTTTCAAGCAACAAGTCGGATTTCAAATCGGGTCTACCAATCTGTAACTAGAGCTATTTTTGTAACCCTTCGCCTGTTTTTCTGGCTCCGGTAAAAAATGTCAGAAGTTAGCAGATTCATTAAATTCAAAACAACTTTCACAAAAACTGCCGTTTTGACCCCTTTCCCAACATTTTACAGAAAACAATGTTTTCTATATAAAATCTACCCCTAATCTTCAGCTTTTCAAGCAACAAGTCGGATTTCAAATCGGGTCTACCAATCTGTAACTAGAGCTATTTTTGTAACCCTTCGCCTGTTTTTCTGGCTTCGGTAAAACATGTCAGAAGTTAGCAGATTCATTAAATTCAAAACATTTTACAGAAAACAATGTTTTCTATATAAAATCTACCCCTAATCTTCAGCTTTTCAAGCAACAAGTCGGATTTCAAATCGGGTCTACCAATCTGTAACTAGAGCTATTTTTGTAACCCTTCGCCTGTTTTTCTGGCTTCGGTAAAAATGTCAGAAGTTAGCAGATTCAAAAAATTCAAAACAACTTTCACAAAAACTGCCGTTTTGACCCCTTTCCCAACATTTTACAGAAAACAATGTTTTCTATATAAAATCTACCCCTAATCTTCAGCTTTTCACGCAACAAGTCGGATTTCAAATCGGGTCTACCAATCTGTAACTAGAGCTATTTTTGTAAACCTTCGCCTGTTTTTCTGGCTTCGGTAAAAAATGTCAGAAGTTAGCACATTCATTAAATTCAAAACATTTTACAGAAAACAATGTTTTCTATATAAAATCTACCCCTAATCTTCAGCTTTTCAAGCAACAAGTCGGATTTCAAATCGGGTCTACCAATCTGTAACTAGAGCTATTTTTGTAACCCTTCGCCTGTTTTTCTGGCTTCGGTAAAAAATGTCAGAAGTTAGCACATTCATTAAATTCAAAACATTTTACAGAAAACAATGTTTTCTATATAAAATCTACCCCTAATCTTCAGCTTTTCAAGCAACAAGTCGGATTTCAAATCGGGTCTACCAATCTGTAACTAGAGCTATTTTTGTAACCCTTCGCCTGTTTTTCTGGCTTCGGTAAAAAATGTCAGAAGTTAGCAGATTCATTAAATTCAAAACAACTTTCACAAAAACTGCCGTTTTGACCCCTTTCCCAACATTTTACAGAAAACAATGTTTTCTATATAAAATCTACCCCTAATCTTCAGCTTTTCAAGCAACAAGTCGGATTTCAAATCGGGTCTACCAATCTGTAACTAGAGCTATTTTTGTAACCCTTCGCCTGTTTTTCTGGCTTCGGTAAAAAATGTCAGAAGTTAGCAGATTCATTAAATTCAAAACAACTTTTACAAAAACTGCCGTTTTGACCCCTTTCCCAACATTTTACAGAAAACAATGTTTTCTATATAAAATCTACCCCTAATCTTCAGCTTTTCAAGCAACAAGTCGGATTTCAAATCAGGTCTACCAATCTGTAACTAGAGCTATTTTTTTAACCCTTCGCCTGTTTTTCTGGCTTCGGTAAAAAATGTCAGAAGTTAGCAGATTCATTAAATTCAAAACAACTTTCACAAAAACTGCCGTTTTGACCCCTTTCCCAAAATTTTACAGAAAACAATGTTTTCTATATAAAATCTACCCCTAATCTTCAGCTTTCAAGCAACAAGTCGGATTTCAAATCGGGTCTACCAATCTGTAACTAGAGCTAATTTTGTAACCCTTCGCCTGTTTTTCTGGCTTCGGTAAAACATGTCAGAAGTTAGCAGATTCATTAAATTCAAAACAACTTTCCCAAAAACTGCCGTTTTGACCCCTTTCCCAAAATTTTACAGAAAACAATTTTTTCTATATAAAATCTACCCCAATCTTCAGCTTTTCAAGCAACAAGTCGGATTTCAAATCGGGTCTACCAATCTGTAACTAGAGCTATTTTTGTAATCCTTCGCCTGTTTTTCTGGCTTCGGTAAAAAATGTCAGAAGTTAGCAGATTCATTAAATTCAAAACATTTTACAGAAAACAATGTTTTCTATATAAAATCTACCCCTAATCTTCAGCTTTTCAAGCAACAAGTCGGATTTCAAATCGGGTCTACCAATCTGTAACTAGAGCTATTTTTGTAACCCTTCGCCTGTTTTTCTGGCTTCGGTAAAAAATGTCAGAAGTTAGCACATTCATTCAATTCAAAACAACTTTCACAAAAACTGCCGTTTTGACCCCTTTCCCAACATTTTACAGAAAACAATGTTTTCTATATAAAATCTACCCCTAATCTTCTGCTTTTCAAGCAACAAGTCGGATTTCAAATCGGGTCTACCAATCTGTAACTAGAGCTATTTTTGTAACCCTTCGCCTGTTTTTCTGGCTTCGGTAAAAAATGTCAGAAGTTAGCAGATTCATTAAATTCAAAACAACTTTCACAAAAACTGCCGTTTTGACCCCTTTCCCAACATTTTACAGAAAACAATGTTTTCTATATAAAATCTACCCCTAATCTTCAGCTTTTCAAGCAACAAGTCGGATTTCAAATCGGGTCTACCAATCTGTAACTAGAGCTATTTTTGTAACCCTTCGCCTGTTTTTCTGGCTTCGGTAAAAAATGTCAGAAGTTAGCAGATTCATTAAATTCAAAACAACTTTCACAAAAACTGCCGTTTTGACCCCTCCCAACATTTTACAGAAAACAATGTTTTCTATATAAAATCTACCCCTAATCTTCAGCTTTTCAAGCAACAAGTCGGATTTCAAATCGGGTCTACCAATCTGTAACTAGAGCTATTTTTGTAACCCTTCGCCTGTTTTTCTGGCTTCGGTAAAAAATGTCAGAAGTTAGCAGATTCATTAAATTCAAAACAACTTTCACAAAAACTGCCGTTTTGACCCCTTTCCCAACATTTTACAGAAAACAATGTTTTCTATATAAAATCTACCCCTAATCTTCAGCTTTTCAAGCAACAAGTCGGATTTCAAATCGGGTCTACCAATCTGTAACTAGAGCTATTTTTGTAACCCTTCGCCTGTTTTTCTGGCTTCGGTAAAAAATGTCAGAAGTTAGCAGATTCATTAAATTCAAAACATTTTACAGAAAACAATGTTTTCTATATAAAATCTACCCCTAATCTTCAGCTTTTCAAGCAACAAGTCGGATTTCAAATCGGGTCTACCAATCTGTAACTAGAGCTATTTTTGTAACCCTTCGCCTGTTTTTCTGGCTTCGGTAAAAGATGTCAGAAGTTAGCACATTCATTAAATTCAAAACAACTTTCACAAAAACTGCCGTTTTGACCCCTTTCCCAACATTTTACAGAAAACAATGTTTTCTATATAAAATCTACCCTTAATCTTCAGCTTTTCAAGCAACAAGTCGGATTTCAAATCGGGTCTACCAATCTGTAACTAGAGCTATTTTTGTAACCCTTCGCCTGTTTTTCTGGCTTCGGTAAAAATGTCAGAAGTTAGCAGATTCATTAAATTCAAAACAACTTTCGCAAAAACTGCCGTTTTGACCCCTTTCCCAACATTTTACAGAATGTTTTCTATATAAAATCTACCCCTAATCTTCAGCTTTTCAAGCAACAAGTCGGATTTCAAATCGGGTCTACCAATCTGTAACTAGAGCTATCTTTGAAACCCTTCGCCTGTTTTTCTGGCTTCGGTAAAAAATGTCAGAAGTTAGCAGATTCATTAAATTCAAAACAACTTTCACAAAAACTGCCGTTTTGACCCCTTTCCCAACATTTTACAGAAAACAATGTTTTCTATATAAAATCTACCCCTAATCTTCAGCTTTTCAAGCAACAAGTCGGATTTCAAATCGGGTCTACCAATCTGTAACTAGAGCTATTTTTGTAACCCTTCGCCTGTTTTTCTGGCTTCGGTAAAACATGTCAGAAGTTAGCAGATTCATTAAATTCAAAACATTTTACAGAAAACAATGTTTTCTATATAAAATCTACCCCTAATCTTCAGCTTTTCAAGCAACAAGTCGGATTTCAAATCGGGTCTACCAATCTGTAACTAGAGCTATTTTTGTAACCCTTCGCCTGTTTTTCTGGCTTCGGTAAAAGATGTCAGAAGTTAGCACATTCATTAAATTCAAAACAACTTTCACAAAAACTGCCGTTTTGACCCCTTTCCCAACATTTTACAGAAAACAATGTTTTCTATATAAAATCTACCCTTAATCTTCAGCTTTTCAAGCAACAAGTCGGATTTCAAATCGGGTCTACCAATCTGTAACTAGAGCTATTTTTGTAACCCTTCGCCTGTTTTTCTGGCTTCGGTAAAAATGTCAGAAGTTAGCAGATTCATTAAATTCAAAACAACTTTCGCAAAAACTGCCGTTTTGACCCCTTTCCCAACATTTTACAGAATGTTTTCTATATAAAATCTACCCCTAATCTTCAGCTTTTCAAGCAACAAGTCGGATTTCAAATCGGGTCTACCAATCTGTAACTAGAGCTATCTTTGAAACCCTTCGCCTGTTTTTCTGGCTTCGGTAAAAAATGTCAGAAGTTAGCAGATTCATTAAATTCAAAACAACTTTCACAAAAACTGCCGTTTTGACCCCTTTCCCAACATTTTACAGAAAACAATGTTTTCTATATAAAATCTACCCCTAATCTTCAGCTTTTCAAGCAACAAGTCGGATTTCAAATCGGGTCTACCAATCTGTAACTAGAGCTATTTTTGTAACCCTTCGCCTGTTTTTCTGGCTTCGGTAAAACATGTCAGAAGTTAGCAGATTCATTAAATTCAAAACATTTTACAGAAAACAATGTTTTCTATATAAAATCTACCCCTAATCTTCAGCTTTTCAAGCAACAAGTCGGATTTCAAATCGGGTCTACCAATCTGTAACTAGAGCTATTTTTGTAACCCTTCGCCTGTTTTTCTGGCTTCGGTAAAAAATGTCAGAAGTTAGCAGATTCAAAAAATTCAAAACAACTTTCACAAAAACTGCCGTTTTGACCCCTTTCCCAACATTTTACAGAAAACAATGTTTTCTATATAAAATCTACCCCTAATCTTCAGCTTTTCACGCAACAAGTCGGATTTCAAATCGGGTCTACCAATCTGTAACTAGAGCTATTTTTGTAAACCTTCGCCTGTTTTTCTGGCTTCGGTAAAAAATGTCAGAAGTTAGCACATTCATTAAATTCAAAACATTTTACAGAAAACAATGTTTTCTATATAAAATCTACCCCTAATCTTCAGCTTTTCAAGCAACAAGTCGGATTTCAAATCGGGTCTACCAATCTGTAACTAGAGCTATTTTTGTAACCCTTCGCCTGTTTTTCTGGCTTCGGTAAAAAAATGTCAGAAGTTAGCAGATTCATTAAATTCAAAACAACTTTCACAAAAACTGCCGTTTTGACCCCTTTCCCAACATTTTACAGAAAACAATGTTTTCTATATAAAATCTACCCCTAATCTTCAGCTTTTCAAGCAACAAGTCGGATTTCAAATCGGGTCTACCAATCTGTAACTAGAGCTATTTTTGTAACCCTTCGCCTGTTTTTCTGGCTTTGGTAAAAAATGTCAGAAGTTAGCAGATTCATTAAATTCAAAACAACTTATACAAAAACTGCCGTTTTGACCCCTTTCCCAACATTTTACAGAAAACAATGTTTTCTATATAAAATCTACCCCTAATCTTCAGCTTTTCAAGCAACAAGTCGGATTTCAAATCGGGTCTACCAATCTGTAACTAGAGCTATTTTTGTAACCCTTCGCCTGTTTTTCTGGCTTCGGTAAAAAATGTCAGAAGTTAGCAGATTCATTAAATTCAAAACAACTTATACAAAAACTGCCGTTTTGACCCCTTTCCCAAAATTTTACAGAAAACAATGTTTTCTATATAAAATCTACCCCTAATCTTCAGCTTTCAAGCAACAAGTCGGATTTCAAATCGGGTCTACCAATCTGTAACTAGAGCTAATTTTGTAACCCTTCGCCTGTTTTTCTGGCTTCGGTAAAACATGTCAGAAGTTAGCAGATTCATTAAATTCAAAACAACTTTCACAAAAACTGCCGTTTTGACCCCTTTCCCAAAATTTTACAGAAAACAATGTTTTCTATATAAAATCTACCCCTAATCTTCAGCTTTTCAAGCAACAAGTCGGATTTCAAATCGGGTCTACCAATCTGTAACTAGAGCTATTTTTGTAACCCTTCGCCTGTTTTTCTGGCTTCGGTAAAAAATGTCAGAAGTTAGCAGATTCATTAAATTCAAAACAACTTTCACAAAAACTGCCGTTTTGACCCCTTTCCCAACATTTTACAGAAAACAATGTTTTCTATATAAAATCTACCCCTAATCTTCAGCTTTTCAAGCAACAAGTCGGATTTCAAATCGGGTCTACCAATCTGTAACTAGAGCTATTTTTGTAACCCTTCGCCTGTTTTTCTGGCTTCGGTAAAACATGTCAGAAGTTAGCAGATTCATTAAATTCAAAACATTTTACAGAAAACAATGTTTTCTATATAAAATCTACCCCTAATCTTCAGCTTTTCAAGCAACAAGTCGGATTTCAAATCGGGTCTACCAATCTGTAACTAGAGCTATTTTTGTAACCCTTCGCCTGTTTTTCTGGCTTCGGTAAAAAATGTCAGAAGTTAGCAGATTCAAAAAATTCAAAACAACTTTCACAAAAACTGCCGTTTTGACCCCTTTCCCAACATTTTACAGAAAACAATGTTTTCTATATAAAATCTACCCCTAATCTTCAGCTTTTCACGCAACAAGTCGGATTTCAAATCGGGTCTACCAATCTGTAACTAGAGCTATTTTTGTAAACCTTCGCCTGTTTTTCTGGCTTCGGTAAAAAATGTCAGAAGTTAGCACATTCATTAAATTCAAAACATTTTACAGAAAACAATGTTTTCTATATAAAATCTACCCCTAATCTTCAGCTTTTCAAGCAACAAGTCGGATTTCAAATCGGGTCTACCAATCTGTAACTAGAGCTATTTTTGTAACCCTTCGCCTGTTTTTCTGGCTTCGGTAAAAAATGTCAGAAGTTAGCACATTCATTAAATTCAAAACATTTTACAGAAAACAATGTTTTCTATATAAAATCTACCCCTAATCTTCAGCTTTTCAAGCAACAAGTCGGATTTCAAATCGGGTCTACCAATCTGTAACTAGAGCTATTTTTGTAACCCTTCGCCTGTTTTTCTGGCTTCGGTAAAAAATGTCAGAAGTTAGCAGATTCATTAAATTCAAAACAACTTTCACAAAAACTGCCGTTTTGACCCCTTTCCCAACATTTTACAGAAAACAATGTTTTCTATATAAAATCTACCCCTAATCTTCAGCTTTTCAAGCAACAAGTCGGATTTCAAATCGGGTCTACCAATCTGTAACTAGAGCTATTTTTGTAACCCTTCGCCTGTTTTTCTGGCTTCGGTAAAAAATGTCAGAAGTTAGCAGATTCATTAAATTCAAAACAACTTTTACAAAAACTGCCGTTTTGACCCCTTTCCCAACATTTTACAGAAAACAATGTTTTCTATATAAAATCTACCCCTAATCTTCAGCTTTTCAAGCAACAAGTCGGATTTCAAATCAGGTCTACCAATCTGTAACTAGAGCTATTTTTTTAACCCTTCGCCTGTTTTTCTGGCTTCGGTAAAAAATGTCAGAAGTTAGCAGATTCATTAAATTCAAAACAACTTTCACAAAAACTGCCGTTTTGACCCCTTTCCCAAAATTTTACGGAAAACAATGTTTTCTATATAAAATCTACCCCTAATCTTCAGCTTTCAAGCAACAAGTCGGATTTCAAATCGGGTCTACCAATCTGTAACTAGAGCTAATTTTGTAACCCTTCGCCTGTTTTTCTGGCTTCGGTAAAACATGTCAGAAGTTAGCAGATTCATTAAATTCAAAACAACTTTCCCAAAAACTGCCGTTTTGACCCCTTTCCCAAAATTTTACAGAAAACAATTTTTTCTATATAAAATCTACCCCAATCTTCAGCTTTTCAAGCAACAAGTCGGATTTCAAATCGGGTCTACCAATCTGTAACTAGAGCTATTTTTGTAATCCTTCGCCTGTTTTTCTGGCTTCGGTAAAAAATGTCAGAAGTTAGCAGATTCATTAAATTCAAAACATTTTACAGAAAACAATGTTTTCTATATAAAATCTACCCCTAATCTTCAGCTTTTCAAGCAACAAGTCGGATTTCAAATCGGGTCTACCAATCTGTAACTAGAGCTATTTTTGTAACCCTTCGCCTGTTTTTCTGGCTTCGGTAAAAAATGTCAGAAGTTAGCACATTCATTCAATTCAAAACAACTTTCACAAAAACTGCCGTTTTGACCCCTTTCCCAACATTTTACAGAAAACAATGTTTTCTATATAAAATCTACCCCTAATCTTCTGCTTTTCAAGCAACAAGTCGGATTTCAAATCGGGTCTACCAATCTGTAACTAGAGCTATTTTTGTAACCCTTCGCCTGTTTTTCTGGCTTCGGTAAAAAATGTCAGAAGTTAGCAGATTCATTAAATTCAAAACAACTTTCACAAAAACTGCCGTTTTGACCCCTTTCCCAACATTTTACAGAAAACAATGTTTTCTATATAAAATCTACCCCTAATCTTCAGCTTTTCAAGCAACAAGTCGGATTTCAAATCGGGTCTACCAATCTGTAACTAGAGCTATTTTTGTAACCCTTCGCCTGTTTTTCTGGCTTCGGTAAAAAATGTCAGAAGTTAGCAGATTCATTAAATTCAAAACAACTTTCACAAAAACTGCCGTTTTGACCCCTCCCAACATTTTACAGAAAACAATGTTTTCTATATAAAATCTACCCCTAATCTTCAGCTTTTCAAGCAACAAGTCGGATTTCAAATCGGGTCTACCAATCTGTAACTAGAGCTATTTTTGTAACCCTTCGCCTGTTTTTCTGGCTTCGGTAAAAAATGTCAGAAGTTAGCAGATTCATTAAATTCAAAACAACTTTCACAAAAACTGCCGTTTTGACCCCTTTCCCAACATTTTACAGAAAACAATGTTTTCTATATAAAATCTACCCCTAATCTTCAGCTTTTCAAGCAACAAGTCGGATTTCAAATCGGGTCTACCAATCTGTAACTAGAGCTATTTTTGTAACCCTTCGCCTGTTTTTCTGGCTTCGGTAAAAAATGTCAGAAGTTAGCAGATTCATTAAATTCAAAACATTTTACAGAAAACAATGTTTTCTATATAAAATCTACCCCTAATCTTCAGCTTTTCAAGCAACAAGTCGGATTTCAAATCGGGTCTACCAATCTGTAACTAGAGCTATTTTTGTAACCCTTCGCCTGTTTTTCTGGCTTCGGTAAAAGATGTCAGAAGTTAGCACATTCATTAAATTCAAAACAACTTTCACAAAAACTGCCGTTTTGACCCCTTTCCCAACATTTTACAGAAAACAATGTTTTCTATATAAAATCTACCCTTAATCTTCAGCTTTTCAAGCAACAAGTCGGATTTCAAATCGGGTCTACCAATCTGTAACTAGAGCTATTTTTGTAACCCTTCGCCTGTTTTTCTGGCTTCGGTAAAAATGTCAGAAGTTAGCAGATTCATTAAATTCAAAACAACTTTCGCAAAAACTGCCGTTTTGACCCCTTTCCCAACATTTTACAGAATGTTTTCTATATAAAATCTACCCCTAATCTTCAGCTTTTCAAGCAACAAGTCGGATTTCAAATCGGGTCTACCAATCTGTAACTAGAGCTATTTTTGTAACCCTTCGCCTGTTTTTCTGGCTTCGGTAAAAAATGTCAGAAGTTAGCACATTCATTCAATTCAAAACAACTTTCACAAAAACTGCCGTTTTGACCCCTTTCCCAACATTTTACAGAAAACAATGTTTTCTATATAAAATCTACCCCTAATCTTCTGCTTTTCAAGCAACAAGTCGGATTTCAAATCGGGTCTACCAATCTGTAACTAGAGCTATTTTTGTAACCCTTCGCCTGTTTTTCTGGCTTCGGTAAAAAATGTCAGAAGTTAGCAGATTCATTAAATTCAAAACAACTTTCACAAAAACTGCCGTTTTGACCCCTTTCCCAACATTTTACAGAAAACAATGTTTTCTATATAAAATCTACCCCTAATCTTCAGCTTTTCAAGCAACAAGTCGGATTTCAAATCGGGTCTACCAATCTGTAACTAGAGCTATTTTTGTAACCCTTCGCCTGTTTTTCTGGCTTCGGTAAAAAATGTCAGAAGTTAGCAGATTCATTAAATTCAAAACAACTTTCACAAAAACTGCCGTTTTGACCCCTCCCAACATTTTACAGAAAACAATGTTTTCTATATAAAATCTACCCCTAATCTTCAGCTTTTCAAGCAACAAGTCGGATTTCAAATCGGGTCTACCAATCTGTAACTAGAGCTATTTTTGTAACCCTTCGCCTGTTTTTCTGGCTTCGGTAAAAAATGTCAGAAGTTAGCAGATTCATTAAATTCAAAACAACTTTCACAAAAACTGCCGTTTTGACCCCTTTCCCAACATTTTACAGAAAACAATGTTTTCTATATAAAATCTACCCCTAATCTTCAGCTTTTCAAGCAACAAGTCGGATTTCAAATCGGGTCTACCAATCTGTAACTAGAGCTATTTTTGTAACCCTTCGCCTGTTTTTCTGGCTTCGGTAAAAAATGTCAGAAGTTAGCAGATTCATTAAATTCAAAACATTTTACAGAAAACAATGTTTTCTATATAAAATCTACCCCTAATCTTCAGCTTTTCAAGCAACAAGTCGGATTTCAAATCGGGTCTACCAATCTGTAACTAGAGCTATTTTTGTAACCCTTCGCCTGTTTTTCTGGCTTCGGTAAAAGATGTCAGAAGTTAGCACATTCATTAAATTCAAAACAACTTTCACAAAAACTGCCGTTTTGACCCCTTTCCCAACATTTTACAGAAAACAATGTTTTCTATATAAAATCTACCCTTAATCTTCAGCTTTTCAAGCAACAAGTCGGATTTCAAATCGGGTCTACCAATCTGTAACTAGAGCTATTTTTGTAACCCTTCGCCTGTTTTTCTGGCTTCGGTAAAAATGTCAGAAGTTAGCAGATTCATTAAATTCAAAACAACTTTCGCAAAAACTGCCGTTTTGACCCCTTTCCCAACATTTTACAGAATGTTTTCTATATAAAATCTACCCCTAATCTTCAGCTTTTCAAGCAACAAGTCGGATTTCAAATCGGGTCTACCAATCTGTAACTAGAGCTATTTTTGTAACCCTTCGCCTGTTTTTCTGGCTTCGGTAAAACATGTCAGAAGTTAGCAGATTCATTAAATTCAAAACATTTTACAGAAAACAATGTTTTCTATATAAAATCTACCCCTAATCTTCAGCTTTTCAAGCAACAAGTCGGATTTCAAATCGGGTCTACCAATCTGTAACTAGAGCTATTTTTGTAACCCTTCGCCTGTTTTTCTGGCTTCGGTAAAAAATGTCAGAAGTTAGCAGATTCAAAAAATTCAAAACAACTTTCACAAAAACTGCCGTTTTGACCCCTTTCCCAACATTTTACAGAAAACAATGTTTTCTATATAAAATCTACCCCTAATCTTCAGCTTTTCACGCAACAAGTCGGATTTCAAATCGGGTCTACCAATCTGTAACTAGAGCTATTTTTGTAAACCTTCGCCTGTTTTTCTGGCTTCGGTAAAAAATGTCAGAAGTTAGCACATTCATTAAATTCAAAACATTTTACAGAAAACAATGTTTTCTATATAAAATCTACCCCTAATCTTCAGCTTTTCAAGCAACAAGTCGGATTTCAAATCGGGTCTACCAATCTGTAACTAGAGCTATTTTTGTAACCCTTCGCCTGTTTTTCTGGCTTCGGTAAAAAAATGTCAGAAGTTAGCAGATTCATTAAATTCAAAACAACTTTCACAAAAACTGCCGTTTTGACCCCTTTCCCAACATTTTACAGAAAACAATGTTTTCTATATAAAATCTACCCCTAATCTTCAGCTTTTCAAGCAACAAGTCGGATTTCAAATCGGGTCTACCAATCTGTAACTAGAGCTATTTTTGTAACCCTTCGCCTGTTTTTCTGGCTTTGGTAAAAAATGTCAGAAGTTAGCAGATTCATTAAATTCAAAACAACTTATACAAAAACTGCCGTTTTGACCCCTTTCCCAACATTTTACAGAAAACAATGTTTTCTATATAAAATCTACCCCTAATCTTCAGCTTTTCAAGCAACAAGTCGGATTTCAAATCGGGTCTACCAATCTGTAACTAGAGCTATTTTTGTAACCCTTCGCCTGTTTTTCTGGCTTCGGTAAAAAATGTCAGAAGTTAGCAGATTCATTAAATTCAAAACAACTTATACAAAAACTGCCGTTTTGACCCCTTTCCCAACATTTTACAGAAAACAATGTTTTCTATATAAAATCTACCCCTAATCTTCAGCTTTTCAAGCAACAAGTCGGATTTCAAATCAGGTCTACCAATCTGTAACTAGAGCTATTTTTTTAACCCTTCGCCTGTTTTTCTGGCTTCGGTAAAACATGTCAGAAGTTAGCAGATTCATTAAATTCAAAACAACTTTCGCAAAAACTGCCGTTTTGACCCCTTTCCCAACATTTTACAGAATGTTTTCTATATAAAATCTACCCCTAATCTTCAGCTTTTCAAGCAACAAGTCGGATTTCAAATCGGGTCTACCAATCTGTAACTAGAGCTATCTTTGAAACCCTTCGCCTGTTTTTCTGGCTTCGGTAAAAAATGTCAGAAGTTAGCAGATTCATTAAATTCAAAACAACTTTCACAAAAACTGCCGTTTTGACCCCTTTCCCAACATTTTACAGAAAACAATGTTTTCTATATAAAATCTACCCCTAATCTTCAGCTTTTCAAGCAACAAGTCGGATTTCAAATCGGGTCTACCAATCTGTAACTAGAGCTATTTTTGTAACCCTTCGCCTGTTTTTCTGGCTTCGGTAAAACATGTCAGAAGTTAGCAGATTCATTAAATTCAAAACATTTTACAGAAAACAATGTTTTCTATATAAAATCTACCCCTAATCTTCAGCTTTTCAAGCAACAAGTCGGATTTCAAATCGGGTCTACCAATCTGTAACTAGAGCTATTTTTGTAACCCTTCGCCTGTTTTTCTGGCTTCGGTAAAAAATGTCAGAAGTTAGCAGATTCAAAAAATTCAAAACAACTTTCACAAAAACTGCCGTTTTGACCCCTTTCCCAACATTTTACAGAAAACAATGTTTTCTATATAAAATCTACCCCTAATCTTCAGCTTTTCACGCAACAAGTCGGATTTCAAATCGGGTCTACCAATCTGTAACTAGAGCTATTTTTGTAAACCTTCGCCTGTTTTTCTGGCTTCGGTAAAAAATGTCAGAAGTTAGCACATTCATTAAATTCAAAACATTTTACAGAAAACAATGTTTTCTATATAAAATCTACCCCTAATCTTCAGCTTTTCAAGCAACAAGTCGGATTTCAAATCGGGTCTACCAATCTGTAACTAGAGCTATTTTTGTAACCCTTCGCCTGTTTTTCTGGCTTCGGTAAAAAAATGTCAGAAGTTAGCAGATTCATTAAATTCAAAACAACTTTCACAAAAACTGCCGTTTTGACCCCTTTCCCAACATTTTACAGAAAACAATGTTTTCTATATAAAATCTACCCCTAATCTTCAGCTTTTCAAGCAACAAGTCGGATTTCAAATCGGGTCTACCAATCTGTAACTAGAGCTATTTTTGTAACCCTTCGCCTGTTTTTCTGGCTTTGGTAAAAAATGTCAGAAGTTAGCAGATTCATTAAATTCAAAACAACTTATACAAAAACTGCCGTTTTGACCCCTTTCCCAACATTTTACAGAAAACAATGTTTTCTATATAAAATCTACCCCTAATCTTCAGCTTTTCAAGCAACAAGTCGGATTTCAAATCAGGTCTACCAATCTGTAACTAGAGCTATTTTTTTAACCCTTCGCCTGTTTTTCTGGCTTCGGTAAAAAATGTCAGAAGTTAGCAGATTCATTAAATTCAAAACAACTTTCACAAAAACTGCCGTTTTGACCCCTTTCCCAAAATTTTACAGAAAACAATGTTTTCTATATAAAATCTACCCCTAATCTTCAGCTTTTCAAGCAACAAGTCGGATTTCAAATCAGGTCTACCAATCTGTAACTAGAGCTATTTTTTTAACCCTTCGCCTGTTTTTCTGGCTTCGGTAAAACATGTCAGAAGTTAGCAGATTCATTAAATTCAAAACATTTTACAGAAAACAATGTTTTCTATATAAAATCTACCCCTAATCTTCAGCTTTTCAAGCAACAAGTCGGATTTCAAATCGGGTCTACCAATCTGTAACTAGAGCTATTTTTGTAACCCTTCGCCTGTTTTTCTGGCTTCGGTAAAAAATGTCAGAAGTTAGCACATTCATTAAATTCAAAACATTTTACAGAAAACAATGTTTTCTATATAAAATCTACCCCTAATCTTCAGCTTTTCAAGCAACAAGTCGGATTTCAAATCGGGTCTACCAATCTGTAACTAGAGCTATTTTTGTAACCCTTCGCCTGTTTTTCTGGCTTCGGTAAAAAATGTCAGAAGTTAGCAGATTCATTAAATTCAAAACAACTTTCACAAAAACTGCCGTTTTGACCCCTTTCCCAACATTTTACAGAAAACAATGTTTTCTATATAAAATCTACCCCTAATCTTCAGCTTTTCAAGCAACAAGTCGGATTTCAAATCGGGTCTACCAATCTGTAACTAGAGCTATTTTTGTAACCCTTCGCCTGTTTTTCTGGCTTCGGTAAAAAATGTCAGAAGTTAGCAGATTCATTAAATTCAAAACAACTTTTACAAAAACTGCCGTTTTGACCCCTTTCCCAACATTTTACAGAAAACAATGTTTTCTATATAAAATCTACCCCTAATCTTCAGCTTTTCAAGCAACAAGTCGGATTTCAAATCAGGTCTACCAATCTGTAACTAGAGCTATTTTTTTAACCCTTCGCCTGTTTTTCTGGCTTCGGTAAAAAATGTCAGAAGTTAGCAGATTCATTAAATTCAAAACAACTTTCACAAAAACTGCCGTTTTGACCCCTTTCCCAAAATTTTACAGAAAACAATGTTTTCTATATAAAATCTACCCCTAATCTTCAGCTTTCAAGCAACAAGTCGGATTTCAAATCGGGTCTACCAATCTGTAACTAGAGCTAATTTTGTAACTCTTCGCCTGTTTTTCTGGCTTCGGTAAAACATGTCAGAAGTTAGCAGATTCATTAAATTCAAAACAACTTTCCCAAAAACTGCCGTTTTGACCCCTTTCCCAAAATTTTACAGAAAACAATGTTTTCTATATAAAATCTACCCCTAATCTTCAGCTTTCAAGCAACAAGTCGGATTTCAAATCGGGTCTACCAATCTGTAACTAGAGCTAATTTTGTAACCCTTCGCCTGTTTTTCTGGCTTCGGTAAAACATGTCAGAAGTTAGCAGATTCATTAAATTCAAAACATTTTACAGAAAACAATGTTTTCTATAGAAAATCTACCCCTAATCTTCAGCTTTTCAAGCAACAAGTCGGATTTCAAATCGGGTCTACCAATCTGTAACTAGAGCTATTTTTGTAACCCTTCGCCTGTTTTTCTGGCTTCGGTAAAAAATGTCAGAAGTTAGCACATTCATTAAATTCAAAACATTTTACAGAAAACAATGTTTTCTATATAAAATCTACCCCTAATCTTCAGCTTTTCAAGCAACAAGTCGGATTTCAAATCGGGTCTACCAATCTGTAACTAGAGCTATTTTTGTAACCCTTCGCCTGTTTTTCTGGCTTCGGTAAAAAATGTCAGAAGTTAGCAGATTCATTAAATTCAAAACAACTTTTACAAAAACTGCCGTTTTGACCCCTTTCCCAACATTTTACAGAAAACAATGTTTTCTATATAAAATCTACCCCTAATCTTCAGCTTTTCAAGCAACAAGTCGGATTTCAAATCAGGTCTACCAATCTGTAACTAGAGCTATTTTTTTAACCCGTCGCCTGTTTTTCTGGCTTCGGTAAAAAATGTCAGAAGTTAGCAGATTCATTAAATTCAAAACAACTTTCACAAAAACTGCCGTTTTGACCCCTTTCCCAAAATTTTACAGAAAACAATGTTTTCTATATAAAATCTACCCCTAATCTTCAGCTTTCAAGCAACAAGTCGGATTTCAAATCGGGTCTACCAATCTGTAACTAGAGCTAATTTTGTAACCCTTCGCCTGTTTTTCTGGCTTCGGTAAAACATGTCAGAAGTTAGCAGATTCATTAAATTCAAAACAACTTTCCCAAAAACTGCCGTTTTGACCCCTTTCCCAAAATTTTACAGAAAACAATTTTTTCTATATAAAATCTACCCCAATCTTCAGCTTTTCAAGCAACAAGTCGGATTTCAAATCGGGTCTACCAATCTGTAACTAGAGCTATTTTTGTAATCCTTCGCCTGTTTTTCTGGCTTCGGTAAAAAATGTCAGAAGTTAGCAGATTCATTAAATTCAAAACATTTTACAGAAAACAATGTTTTCTATATAAAATCTACCCCTAATCTTCAGCTTTTCAAGCAACAAGTCGGATTTCAAATCGGGTCTACCAATCTGTAACTAGAGCTATTTTTGTAACCCTTCGCCTGTTTTTCTGGCTTCGGTAAAAAATGTCAGAAGTTAGCACATTCATTCAATTCAAAACAACTTTCACAAAAACTGCCGTTTTGACCCCTTTCCCAACATTTTACAGAAAACAATGTTTTCTATATAAAATCTACCCCTAATCTTCTGCTTTTCAAGCAACAAGTCGGATTTCAAATCGGGTCTACCAATCTGTAACTAGAGCTATTTTTGTAACCCTTCGCCTGTTTTTCTGGCTTCGGTAAAAAATGTCAGAAGTTAGCAGATTCATTAAATTCAAAACAACTTTCACAAAAACTGCCGTTTTGACCCCTTTCCCAACATTTTACAGAAAACAATGTTTTCTATATAAAATCTACCCCTAATCTTCAGCTTTTCAAGCAACAAGTCGGATTTCAAATCGGGTCTACCAATCTGTAACTAGAGCTATTTTTGTAACCCTTCGCCTGTTTTTCTGGCTTCGGTAAAAAATGTCAGAAGTTAGCAGATTCATTAAATTCAAAACAACTTTCACAAAAACTGCCGTTTTGACCCCTCCCAACATTTTACAGAAAACAATGTTTTCTATATAAAATCTACCCCTAATCTTTAGCTTTTCAAGCAACAATTCGGATTTCAAATCGGGTCTACCAATCTGTAACTAGAGCTATTTTTGTAACCCTTCGCCTGTTTTTCTGGATTCGGTAAAAAATGTCAGAAGTTAGCAGATTCATTAAATTCAAAACAACTTTCACAAAAACTGCCGTTTTGACCCCTTTCCCAACATTTTACAGAAAACAATGTTTTCTATATAAAATCTACCCCTAATCTTCAGCTTTTCAAGCAACAAGTCGGATTTCAAATCGGGTCTACCAATCTGTAACTAGAGCTATTTTTGTAACCCTTCGCCTGTTTTTCTGGCTTCGGTAAAAAATGTCAGAAGTTAGCAGATTCATTAAATTCAAAACATTTTACAGAAAACAATGTTTTCTATATAAAATCTACCCCTAATCTTCAGCTTTTCAAGCAACAAGTCGGATTTCAAATCGGGTCTACCAATCTGTAACTAGAGCTATTTTTGTAACCCTTCGCCTGTTTTTCTGGCTTCGGTAAAAAATGTCAGAAGTTAGCACATTCATTAAATTCAAAACAACTTTCACAAAAACTGCCGTTTTGACCCCTTTCCCAACATTTTACAGAAAACAATGTTTTCTATATAAAATCTACCATTAATTTTCAGCTTTTCAAGCAACAAGTCGGATTTCAAATCGGGTCTACCAATCTGTAACTAGAGCTATTTTTGTAACCCTTCGCCTGTTTTTCTGGCTTCGGTAAAAATGTCAGAAGTTAGCAGATTCATTAAATTCAAAACAACTTTCGCAAAAACTGCCGTTTTGACCCCTTTCCCAACATTTTACAGAATGTTTTCTATATAAAATCTACCCCTAATCTTCAGCTTTTCAAGCAACAAGTCGGATTTCAAATCGAGTCTACCAATCTGTAACTAGAGCTATTTTTGAAACCCTTCGCCTGTTTTTCTGGCTTCGGTAAAAAATGTCAGAAGTTAGCAGATTCATTAAATTCAAAACAACTTTCACAAAAACTGCCGTTTTGACCCCTGTCCCAACATTTTACAGAAAACAATGTTTTCTATATAAAATCTACCCTTAATCTTCAGCTTTTCAAGCAACAAGTCGATTTCAAATCGGGTCTACCAATCTGTAACTAGAGCTATTTTTGTAAACCTTCGCCTGTTTTTCTGGCTTCGGTAAAAAATGTCAGAAGTTAGCAGATTCATTAAATTCAAAACAACTTTCGCAAAAACTGCCGTTTTGACCCCTTTCCCAACATTTTACAGAATGTTTTCTATATAAAATCTACCCCTAATCTTCAGCTTTTCAAGCAACGAGTCGGATTTCAAATCGGGTCTACCAATCTGTAACTAGAGCTATTTTTGAAACCCTTCGCCTGTTTTTCTGGCTTCGGTAAAAAATGTCAGAAGTTAGCAGATTCATTAAATTCAAAACAACTTTCACAAAAACTGCCGTTTTGACCCCTTTCCCAACATTTTACAGAATGTTTTCTATATAAAATCTACCCCTAATCTTCAGCTTTTCAAGCAACAAGTTGGATTTCAAATCGGGTCTACCAATCTGTAACTAGAGCTATTTTTGTAACCCTTCGCCTGTTTTTCTGGCTTCGGTACAAAATTTCAGAAGTTAGCAGATTCATTAAATTCAAAACAACTTTCGCAAAAACTGCCGTTTTGACCCCTTTCCCAACATTTTAAAGAATGTTTTCTATATAAAATCTACCCCTAATCTTCAGCTTTTCAAGCAACAAGTCGGATTTCAAATCGGGTCTACCAATCTGTAACTAGAGCTATTTTTGTAACCCTTCGCCTGTTTTTCTGGCTTCGGTAAAAAATTTCAGAAGTTAGCAGATTCATTAAATTCAAAACAACTTTCACAAAAACTGCCGTTTTGACCCCTTTCCCAACATTTTACAGAAAACAATGTTTTCTATATAAAATCTACCCTTAATCTTCAGCTTTTCAAGCAACAAGTCGGATTTCAAATCGGGTCTACCAATCTGTAACTAGAGCTATTTTTGTAACCCTTCGCCTGTTTTTCTGGCTTCGGTAAAAAATGTCAGAAGTTAGCAGATTCATTAAATTCAAAACAACTTTCGCAAAAACTGCCGTTTTGACCCCTTTCCCAACATTTTACAGAATGTTTTCTATATAAAATCTACCCCTAATCTTCAGCTTTTCAAGCAACAAGTCGGATTTCAAATCGGGTCTACCAATCTGTAACTAGAGCTATTTTTGTAACCCTTCGCCTGTTTTTCTTGCTTCGGTAAAAATGTCAGAAGTTAGCAGATTCAATAAATTCAAAACAACTTTCACAAAAACTGCCGTTTTGACCCCTTTCCCAACATTTTACAGAAAACAATGTTTTCTATATAAAATCTACCCCTAATCTTCAGCTTTTCAAGCAACAAGTCGGATTTCAAATCGGGTCTACCAATCTGTAACTAGAGCTATTTTTGTAACCCTTCGCCTGTTTTTCTGGCTTCGGTAAAAAATGTCAGAAGTTAGCAGATTCATTAAATTCAAAACATTTTACAGAAAACAATGTTTTCTATATAAAATCTACCCCTAATCTTCAGCTTTTCAAGCAACAAGTCGGATTTCAAATCGGGTCTACCAATCTGTAACTAGAGCTATTTTTGTAACCCTTCGCCTGTTTTTCTGGCTTCGGTAAAAAATGTCAGAAGTTAGCACATTCATTAAATTCAAAACAACTTTCACAAAAACTGCCGTTTTGACCCCTTTCCCAACATTTTACAGAAAACAATGTTTTCTATATAAAATCTACCCTTAATCTTCAGCTTTTCAAGCAACAAGTCGGATTTCAAATCGGGTCTACCAATCTGTAACTAGAGCGATTTTTGTAACCCTTCGCCTGTTTTTCTGGCTTCGGTAAAAATGTCAGAAGTTAGCAGATTCATTAAATTCAAAACAACTTTCGCAAAAACTGCCGTTTTGACCCCTTTCCCAACATTTTACAGAATGTTTTCTATATAAAATCTACCCCTAATCTTCAGCTTTTCAAGCAACAAGTCGGATTTCAAATCGGGTCTACCAATCTGTAACTAGAGCTATCTTTGAAACCCTTCGCCTGTTTTTCTGGCTTCGGTAAAAAATGTCAGAAGTTAGCAGATTCATTAAATTCAAAACAACTTTCGCAAAAACTGCCGTTTTGACCCCTTTCCCAACATTTTACAGAAAACAATGTTTTCTATATAAAATCTACCCCTAATCTTCAGCTTTTCAAGCAACAAGTCGGATTTCAAATCGGGTCTACCAATCTGTAACTAGAGCTATTTTTGTAACCCTTCGCCTGTTTTTCTGGCTTCGGTAAAACATGTCAGAAGTTAGCAGATTCATTAAATTCAAAACATTTTACAGAAAACAATGTTTTCTATATAAAATCTACCCCTAATCTTCAGCTTTTCAAGCAACAAGTCGGATTTCAAATCGGGTCTACCAATCTGTAACTAGAGCTATTTTTGTAACCCTTCGCCTGTTTTTCTGGCTTCGGTAAAAAATGTCAGAAGTTAGCAGATTCATTAAATTCAAAACAACTTTCGCAAAAACTGCCGTTTTGACCCGTTTCCCAACATTTTACAGAATGTTTTCTATATAAAATCTACCCCTAATCTTCAGCTTTTCAAGCAACAAGTCGGATTTCAAATCGGGTCTACCAATCTGTAACTAGAGCTATTTTTGTAACCCTTCGCCTGTTTTTCTTGCTTCGGTAAAAATGTCAGAAGTTAGCAGATTCAATAAATTCAAAACAACTTTCACAAAAACTGCCGTTTTGACCCCTTTCCCAACATTTTACAGAAAACAATGTTTTCTATATAAAATCTACCCCTAATCTTCAGCTTTTCAAGCAACAAGTCGGATTTCAAATCGGGTCTACCAATCTGTAACTAGAGCTATTTTTGTAACCCTTCGCCTGTTTTTCTGGCTTCGGTAAAAAATGTCAGAAGTTAGCAGATTCATTAAATTCAAAACATTTTACAGAAAACAATGTTTTCTATATAAAATCTACCCCTAATCTTCAGCTTTTCAAGCAACAAGTCGGATTTCAAATCGGGTCTACCAATCTGTAACTAGAGCTATTTTTGTAACCCTTCGCCTGTTTTTCTGGCTTCGGTAAAAAATGTCAGAAGTTAGCACATTCATTAAATTCAAAACAACTTTCACAAAAACTGCCGTTTTGACCCCTTTCCCAACATTTTACAGAAAACAATGTTTTCTATATAAAATCTACCCTTAATCTTCAGCTTTTCAAGCAACAAGTCGGATTTCAAATCGGGTCTACCAATCTGTAACTAGAGCGATTTTTGTAACCCTTCGCCTGTTTTTCTGGCTTCGGTAAAAATGTCAGAAGTTAGCAGATTCATTAAATTCAAAACAACTTTCGCAAAAACTGCCGTTTTGACCCCTTTCCCAACATTTTACAGAATGTTTTCTATATAAAATCTACCCCTAATCTTCAGCTTTTCAAGCAACAAGTCGGATTTCAAATCGGGTCTACCAATCTGTAACTAGAGCTATCTTTGAAACCCTTCGCCTGTTTTTCTGGCTTCGGTAAAAAATGTCAGAAGTTAGCAGATTCATTAAATTCAAAACAACTTTCGCAAAAACTGCCGTTTTGACCCCTTTCCCAACATTTTACAGAAAACAATGTTTTCTATATAAAATCTACCCCTAATCTTCAGCTTTTCAAGCAACAAGTCGGATTTCAAATCGGGTCTACCAATCTGTAACTAGAGCTATTTTTGTAACCCTTCGCCTGTTTTTCTGGCTTCGGTAAAACATGTCAGAAGTTAGCAGATTCATTAAATTCAAAACATTTTACAGAAAACAATGTTTTCTATATAAAATCTACCCCTAATCTTCAGCTTTTCAAGCAACAAGTCGGATTTCAAATCGGGTCTACCAATCTGTAACTAGAGCTATTTTTGTAACCCTTCGCCTGTTTTTCTGGCTTCGGTAAAAAATGTCAGAAGTTAGCAGATTCATTAAATTCAAAACAACTTTCGCAAAAACTGCCGTTTTGACCCGTTTCCCAACATTTTACAGAATGTTTTCTATATAAAATCTACCCCTAATCTTCAGCTTTTCAAGCAACAAGTCGGATTTCAAATCGGGTCTACCAATCTGTAACTAGAGCTATTTTTGTAACCCTTCGCCTGTTTTTCTTGCTTCGGTAAAAATGTCAGAAGTTAGCAGATTCAATAAATTCAAAACAACTTTCACAAAAACTGCCGTTTTGACCCCTTTCCCAACATTTTACAGAAAACAATGTTTTCTATATAAAATCTACCCCTAATCTTCAGCTTTTCAAGCAACAAGTCGGATTTCAAATCGGGTCTACCAATCTGTAACTAGAGCTATTTTTGTAACCCTTCGCCTGTTTTTCTGGCTTCGGTAAAAAATGTCAGAAGTTAGCAGATTCATTAAATTCAAAACATTTTACAGAAAACAATGTTTTCTATATAAAATCTACCCCTAATCTTCAGCTTTTCAAGCAACAAGTCGGATTTCAAATCGGGTCTACCAATCTGTAACTAGAGCTATTTTTGTAACCCTTCGCCTGTTTTTCTGGCTTCGGTAAAAAATGTCAGAAGTTAGCACATTCATTAAATTCAAAACAACTTTCACAAAAACTGCCGTTTTGACCCCTTTCCCAACATTTTACAGAAAACAATGTTTTCTATATAAAATCTACCCTTAATCTTCAGCTTTTCAAGCAACAAGTCGGATTTCAAATCGGGTCTACCAATCTGTAACTAGAGCTATTTTTGTAACCCTTCGCCTGTTTTTCTGGCTTCGGTAAAAATGTCAGAAGTTAGCAGATTCATTAAATTCAAAACAACTTTCGCAAAAACTGCCGTTTTGACCCCTTTCCCAACATTTTACAGAATGTTTTCTATATAAAATCTACCCCTAATCTTCAGCTTTTCAAGCAACAAGTCGGATTTCAAATCGGGTCTACCAATCTGTAACTAGAGCTATCTTTGAAACCCTTCGCCTGTTTTTCTGGCTTCGGTAAAAAATGTCAGAAGTTAGCAGATTCATTAAATTCAAAACAACTTTCGCAAAAACTGCCGTTTTGACCCCTTTCCCAACATTTTACAGAAAACAATGTTTTCTATATAAAATCTACCCCTAATCTTCAGCTTTTCAAGCAACAAGTCGGATTTCAAATCGGGTCTACCAATCTGTAACTAGAGCTATTTTTGTAACCCTTCGCCTGTTTTTCTGGCTTCGGTAAAACATGTCAAAAGTTAGCACATTCATTAAATTCAAAACAACTTTCACAAAAACTGCCGTTTTGACCCCTTTCCCAACATTTTACAGAAAACAATGTTTTCTATATAAAATCTACCCTTAATCTTCAGCTTTTCAAGCAACAAGTCGGATTTCAAATCGGGTCTACCAATCTGTAACTAGAGCTATTTTTGTAACCCTTCGCCTGTTTTTCTGGCTTCGGTAAAAATGTCAGAAGTTAGCAGATTCATTAAATTCAAAACAACTTTCGCAAAAACTGCCGTTTTGACCCCTTTCCCAACATTTTACAGAATGTTTTCTATATAAAATCTACCCCTAATCTTCAGCTTTTCAAGCAACAAGTCGGATTTCAAATCGGGTCTACCAATCTGTAACTAGAGCTATCTTTGAAACCCTTCGCCTGTTTTTCTGGCTTCGGTAAAAAATGTCAGAAGTTAGCAGATTCATTAAATTCAAAACAACTTTCGCAAAAACTGCCGTTTTGACCCCTTTCCCAACATTTTACAGAATGTTTTCTATATAAAATCTACCCCTAATCTTCAGCTTTTCAAGCAACAAGTCGGATTTCAAATCGGGTCTACCAATCTGTAACTAGAGCTATCTTTGAAACCCTTCGCCTGTTTTTCTGGCTTCGGTAAAAAATGTCAGAAGTTAGCAGATTCATTAAATTCAAAACAACTTTCGCAAAAACTGCCGTTTTGACCCCTTTCCCAACATTTTACAGAAAACAATGTTTTCTATATAAAATCTACCCCTAATCTTCAGCTTTTCAAGCAACAAGTCGGATTTCAAATCGGGTCTACCAATCTGTAACTAGAGCTATTTTTGTAACCCTTCGCCTGTTTTTCTGGCTTCGGTAAAACATGTCAAAAGTTAGCACATTCATTAAATTCAAAACAACTTTCACAAAAACTGCCGTTTTGACCCCTTTCCCAACATTTTACAGAAAACAATGTTTTCTATATAAAATCTACCCTTAATCTTCAGCTTTTCAAGCAACAAGTCGGATTTCAAATCGGGTCTACCAATCTGTAACTAGAGCTATTTTTGTAACCCTTCGCCTGTTTTTCTGGCTTCGGTAAAAATGTCAGAAGTTAGCAGATTCATTAAATTCAAAACAACTTTCGCAAAAACTGCCGTTTTGACCCCTTTCCCAACATTTTACAGAATGTTTTCTATATAAAATCTACCCCTAATCTTCAGCTTTTCAAGCAACAAGTCGGATTTCAAATCGGGTCTACCAATCTGTAACTAGAGCTATTTTTGTAACCCTTCGCCTGTTTTTCTGGCTTCGGTAAAAAATGTCAGAAGTTAGCACATTCATTAAATTCAAAACAACTTTCACAAAAACTGCCGTTTTGACCCCTTTCCCAACATTTTACAGAAAACAATGTTTTCTATATAAAATCTACCCTTAATCTTCAGCTTTTCAAGCAACAAGTCGGATTTCAAATCGGGTCTACCAATCTGTAACTAGAGCTATTTTTGTAACCCTTCGCCTGTTTTTCTGGCTTCGGTAAAAATGTCAGAAGTTAGCAGATTCATTAAATTCAAAACAACTTTCGCAAAAACTGCCGTTTTGACCCCTTTCCCAACATTTTACAGAATGTTTTCTATATAAAATCTACCCCTAATCTTCAGCTTTTCAAGCAACAAGTCGGATTTCAAATCGGGTCTACCAATCTGTAACTAGAGCTATCTTTGAAACCCTTCGCCTGTTTTTCTGGCTTCGGTAAAAAATGTCAGAAGTTAGCAGATTCATTAAATTCAAAACAACTTTCGCAAAAACTGCCGTTTTGACCCCTTTCCCAACATTTTACAGAAAACAATGTTTTCTATATAAAATCTACCCCTAATCTTCAGCTTTTCAAGCAACAAGTCGGATTTCAAATCGGGTCTACCAATCTGTAACTAGAGCTATTTTTGTAACCCTTCGCCTGTTTTTCTGGCTTCGGTAAAACATGTCAAAAGTTAGCACATTCATTAAATTCAAAACAACTTTCACAAAAACTGCCGTTTTGACCCCTTTCCCAACATTTTACAGAAAACAATGTTTTCTATATAAAATCTACCCTTAATCTTCAGCTTTTCAAGCAACAAGTCGGATTTCAAATCGGGTCTACCAATCTGTAACTAGAGCTATTTTTGTAACCCTTCGCCTGTTTTTCTGGCTTCGGTAAAAATGTCAGAAGTTAGCAGATTCATTAAATTCAAAACAACTTTCGCAAAAACTGCCGTTTTGACCCCTTTCCCAACATTTTACAGAATGTTTTCTATATAAAATCTACCCCTAATCTTCAGCTTTTCAAGCAACAAGTCGGATTTCAAATCGGGTCTACCAATCTGTAACTAGAGCTATCTTTGAAACCCTTCGCCTGTTTTTCTGGCTTCGGTAAAAAATGTCAGAAGTTAGCAGATTCATTAAATTCAAAACAACTTTCGCAAAAACTGCCGTTTTGACCCCTTTCCCAACATTTTACAGAATGTTTTCTATATAAAATCTACCCCTAATCTTCAGCTTTTCAAGCAACAAGTCGGATTTCAAATCGGGTCTACCAATCTGTAACTAGAGCTATCTTTGAAACCCTTCGCCTGTTTTTCTGGCTTCGGTAAAAAATGTCAGAAGTTAGCAGATTCATTAAATTCAAAACAACTTTCGCAAAAACTGCCGTTTTGACCCCTTTCCCAACATTTTACAGAAAACAATGTTTTCTATATAAAATCTACCCCTAATCTTCAGCTTTTCAAGCAACAAGTCGGATTTCAAATCGGGTCTACCAATCTGTAACTAGAGCTATTTTTGTAACCCTTCGCCTGTTTTTCTGGCTTCGGTAAAACATGTCAAAAGTTAGCACATTCATTAAATTCAAAACAACTTTCACAAAAACTGCCGTTTTGACCCCTTTCCCAACATTTTACAGAAAACAATGTTTTCTATATAAAATCTACCCTTAATCTTCAGCTTTTCAAGCAACAAGTCGGATTTCAAATCGGGTCTACCAATCTGTAACTAGAGCTATTTTTGTAACCCTTCGCCTGTTTTTCTGGCTTCGGTAAAAATGTCAGAAGTCAGCAGATTCATTAAATTCAAAACAACTTTCGCAAAAACTGCCGTTTTGACCCCTTTCCCAACATTTTACAGAATGTTTTCTATATAAAATCTACCCCTAATCTTTAGCTTTTCAAGCAACAAGTCGGATTTCAAATCGGGTCTACCAATCTGTAACTAGAGCTATCTTTGAAACCCTTCGCCTGTTTTTCTGGCTTCGGTAAAAAATGTCAGAAGTTAGCAGATTCATTAAATTCAAAACAACTTTCGCAAAAACTGCCGTTTTGACCCCTTTCCCAACATTTTACAGAAAACAATGTTTTCTATATAAAATCTACCCCTAATCTTCAGCTTTTCAAGCAACAAGTCGGATTTCAAATCGGGTCTACCAATCTGTAACTAGAGCTATTTTTGTAACCCTTCGCCTGTTTTTCTGGCTTCGGTAAAACATGTCAGAAGTTATCAGATTCATTAAATTCAAAACATTTTACAGAAAACAATGTTTTCTATATAAAATCTACCCCTAATCTTCAGCTTTTCAAGCAACAAGTCGGATTTCAAATCGGGTCTACCAATCTGTAACTAGAGCTATTTTTGTAACCCTTCGCCTGTTTTTCTGGCTTCGGTAAAAAATGTCAGAAGTTAGCAGATTCATTAAATTCAAAACAACTTTCGCAAAAACTGCCGTTTTGACCCCTTTCCCAACATTTTACAGAATGTTTTCTATATAAAATCTACCCCTAATCTTCAGCTTTTCAAGCAACAAGTCAGATTTCAAATCGGGTCTACCAATCTGTAACTAGAGCTATTTTTGTAACCCTTCGCCTGTTTTTCTTGCTTCGGTAAAAATGTCAGAAGTTAGCAGATTCAATAAATTCAAAACAACTTTCACAAAAACTGCCGTTTTGACCCCTTTCCCAACATTTTACAGAAAACAATGTTTTCTATATAAAATCTACCCCTAATCTTCAGCTTTTCAAGCAACAAGTCGGATTTCAAATCGGGTCTACCAATCTGTAACTAGAGCTATTTTTGTAACCCTTCGCCTGTTTTTCTGGCTTCGGTAAAAAATGTCAGAAGTTAGCAGATTCATTAAATTCAAAACATTTTACAGAAAACAATGTTTTCTATATAAAATCTACCCCTAATCTTCAGCTTTTCAAGCAACAAGTCGGATTTCAAATCGGGTCTACCAATCTGTAACTAGAGCTATTTTTGTAACCCTTCGCCTGTTTTTCTGGCTTCGGTAAAAAATGTCAGAAGTTAGCACATTCATTAAATTCAAAACAACTTTCACAAAAACTGCCGTTTTGACCCCTTTCCCAACATTTTACAGAAAACAATGTTTTCTATATAAAATCTACCCTTAATCTTCAGCTTTTCAAGCAACAAGTCGGATTTCAAATCGGGTCTACCAATCTGTAACTAGAGCTATTTTTGTAACCCTTCGCCTGTTTTTCTGGCTTCGGTAAAAATGTCAGAAGTTAGCAGATTCATTAAATTCAAAACAACTTTCGCAAAAACTGCCGTTTTGACCCCTTTCCCAACATTTTACAGAATGTTTTCTATATAAAATCTACCCCTAATCTTCAGCTTTTCAAGCAACAAGTCGGATTTCAAATCGGGTCTACCAATCTGTAACTAGAGCTATCTTTGAAACCCTTCGCCTGTTTTTCTGGCTTCGGTAAAAAATGTCAGAAGTTAGCAGATTCATTAAATTCAAAACAACTTTCGCAAAAACTGCCGTTTTGACCCCTTTCCCAACATTTTACAGAAAACAATGTTTTCTATATAAAATCTACCCCTAATCTTCAGCTTTTCAAGCAACAAGTCGGATTTCAAATCGGGTCTACCAATCTGTAACTAGAGCTATTTTTGTAACCCTTCGCCTGTTTTTCTGGCTTCGGTAAAACATGTCAGAAGTTAGCAGATTCATTAAATTCAAAACATTTTACAGAAAACAATGTTTTCTATATAAAATCTACCCCTAATCTTCAGCTTTTCAAGCAACAAGTCGGATTTCAAATCGGGTCTACCAATCTGTAACTAGAGCTATTTTTGTAACCCTTCGCCTGTTTTTCTGGCTTCGGTAAAAAATGTCAGAAGTTAGCAGATTCAAAAAATTCAAAACAACTTTCACAAAAACTGCCGTTTTGACCCCTTTCCCAACATTTTACAGAAAACAATGTTTTCTATATAAAATCTACCCCTAATCTTCAGCTTTTCACGCAACAAGTCGGATTTCAAATCGGGTCTACCAATCTGTAACTAGAGCAAATTTTGTAACCCTTCGCCTGTTTTTCTGGCTTCGGTAAAACATGTCAGAAGTTAGCAGATTCATTAAATTCAAAACAACTTTCCCAAAAACTGCCGTTTTGACCCCTTTCCCAAAATTTTACAGAAAACAATTTTTTCTATATAAAATCTACCCCAATCTTCAGCTTTTCAAGCAACAAGTCGGATTTCAAATCGGGTCTACCAATCTGTAACTAGAGCTATTTTTGTAACCCTTCGCCTGTTTTTCTGGCTTCGGTAAAAAATGTCAGAAGTTAGCAGATTCAAAAAATTCAAAACAACTTTCACAAAAACTGCCGTTTTGACCCCTTTCCCAACATTTTACAGAAAACAATGTTTTCTATATAAAATCTACCCCTAATCTTCAGCTTTTCACGCAACAAGTCGGATTTCAAATCGGGTCTACCAATCTGTAACTAGAGCTATTTTTGTAAACCTTCGCCTGTTTTTCTGGCTTCGGTAAAAAATGTCAGAAGTTAGCACATTCATTAAATTCAAAACATTTTACAGAAAACAATGTTTTCTATATAAAATCTACCCCTAATCTTCAGCTTTTCAAGCAACAAGTCGGATTTCAAATCGGGTCTACCAATCTGTAACTAGAGCTATTTTTGTAACCCTTCGCCTGTATTTCTGGCTTCGGTAAAAAATGTCAGAAGTTAGCACATTCATTAAATTCAAAACATTTTACAGAAAACAATGTTTTCTATATAAAATCTACCCCTAATCTTCAGCTTTTCAAGCAACAAGTCGGATTTCAAATCGGGTCTACCAATCTGTAACTAGAGCTATTTTTGTAACCCTTCGCCTGTTTTTCTGGCTTCGGTAAAAAATTTCAGAAGTTAGCAGATTCATTAAATTCAAAACAACTTTCACAAAAACTGCCGTTTTGACCCCTTTCCCAACATTTTACAGAAAACAATGTTTTCTATATAAAATCTACCCCTAATCTTCAGCTTTTCAAGCAACAAGTCGGATTTCAAATCGGGTCTACCAATCTGTAACTAGAGCTATTTTTGTAACCCTTCGCCTGTTTTTCTGGCTTCGGTAAAAAATGTCAGAAGTTAGCAGATTCATTAAATTCAAAACAACTTTTACAAAAACTGCCGTTTTGACCCCTTTCCCAACATTTTACAGAAAACAATGTTTTCTATATAAAATCTACCCCTAATCTTCAGCTTTTCAAGCAACAAGTCGGATTTCAAATCAGGTCTACCAATCTGTAACTAGAGCTATTTTTTTAACCCTTCGCCTGTTTTTCTGGCTTCGGTAAAACATGTCAGAAGTTAGCAGATTCATTAAATTCAAAACAACTTTCCCAAAAACTGCCGTATTGACCCCTTTCCCAAAATTTTACAGAAAACAATTTTTTCTATATAAAATCTACCCCAATCTTCAGCTTTTCAAGCAACAAGTCGGATTTCAAATCGGGTCTACCAATCTGTAACTAGAGCTATTTTTGTAATCCTTCGCCTGTTTTTCTGGCTTCGGTAAAAAATGTCAGAAGTTAGCAGATTCATTAAATTCAAAACATTTTACAGAAAACAATGTTTTCTATATAAAATCTACCCTTAATCTTCAGCTTTTCAAGCAACAAGTCGGATTTCAAATCGGGTCTACCAATCTGTAACTAGAGCTATTTTTGTAACCCTTCGCCTGTTTTTCTGGCTTCGGTAAAAAATGTCAGAAGTTAGCACATTCATTCAATTCAAAACAACTTTCACAAAAACTGCCGTTTTGACCCCTTTCCCAACATTTTACAGAAAACAATGTTTTCTATATAAAATCTACCCCTAATCTTCTGCTTTTCAAGCAACAAGTCGGATTTCAAATCGGGTCTACCAATCTGTAACGAGCTATTTTTGTAACCCTTCGCCTGTTTTTCTGGCTTCGGTAAAAAATGTCAGAAGTTAGCAGATTCATTAAATTCAAAACAACTTTCACAAAAACTGCCGTTTTGACCCCTTTCCCAACATTTTACAGAAAACAATGTTTTCTATATAAAATCTACCCCTAATCTTCAGCTTTTCAAGCAACAAGTCGGATTTCAAATCGGGTCTACCAATCTGTAACTAGAGCTATTTTTGTAACCCTTCGCCTGTTTTTCTGGCTTCGGTAAAAAATGTCAGAAGTTAGCAGATTCATTAAATTCAAAACAACTTTTACAAAAACTGCCGTTTTGACCCCTTTCCCAACATTTTACAGAAAACAATGTTTTCTATATAAAATCTACCCCTAATCTTCAGCTTTTCAAGCAACAAGTCGGATTTCAAATCAGGTCTACCAATCTGTAACTAGAGCTATTTTTTTAACCCTTCGCCTGTTTTTCTGGCTTCGGTAAAACATGTCAGAAGTTAGCAGATTCATTAAATTCAAAACAACTTTCCCAAAAACTGCCGTTTTGACCCCTTTCCCAAAATTTTACAGAAAACAATTTTTTCTATATAAAATCTACCCCAATCTTCAGCTTTTCAAGCAACAAGTCGGATTTCAAATCGGGTCTACCAATCTGTAACTAGAGCTATTTTTGTAATCCTTCGCCTGTTTTTCTGGCTTCGGTAAAAAATGTCAGAAGTTAGCAGATTCATTAAATTCAAAACATTTTACAGAAAACAATGTTTTCTATATAAAATCTACCCCTAATCTTCAGCTTTTCAAGCAACAAGTCGGATTTCAAATCGGGTCTACCAATCTGTAACTAGAGCTATTTTTGTAACCCTTCGCCTGTTTTTCTGGCTTCGGTAAAAAATGTCAGAAGTTAGCACATTCATTCAATTCAAAACAACTTTCACAAAAACTGCCGTTTTGACCCCTTTCCCAACATTTTACAGAAAACAATGTTTTCTATATAAAATCTACCCCTAATCTTCTGCTTTTCAAGCAACAAGTCGGATTTCAAATCGGGTCTACCAATCTGTAACTAGAGCTATTTTTGTAACCCTTCGCCTGTTTTTCTGGCTTCGGTAAAAAATGTCAGAAGTTAGCAGATTCATTAAATTCAAAACAACTTTCACAAAAACTGCCGTTTTGACCCCTTTCCCAACATTTTACAGAAAACAATGTTTTCTATATAAAATCTACCCCTAATCTTCAGCTTTTCAAGCAACAAGTCGGATTTCAAATCGGGGCTACCAATCTGTAACTAGAGCTATTTTTGTAACCCTTCGCCTGTTTTTCTGGCTTCGGTAAAAAATGTCAGAAGTTAGCAGATTCATTAAATTCAAAACAACTTTCACAAAAACTGCCGTTTTGACCCCTCCCAACATTTTACAGAAAACAATGTTTTCTATATAAAATCTACCCCTAATCTTTAGCTTTTCAAGCAACAATTCGGATTTCAAATCGGGTCTACCAATCTGTAACTAGAGCTATTTTTGTAACCCTTCGCCTGTTTTTCTGGATTCGGTAAAAAATGTCAGAAGTTAGCAGATTCATTAAATTCAAAACAACTTTCACAAAAACTGCCGTTTTGACCCCTTTCCCAACATTTTACAGAAAACAATGTTTTCTATATAAAATCTACCCCTAATCTTCAGCTTTTCAAGCAACAAGTCGGATTTCAAATCGGGTCTACCAATCTGTAACTAGAGCTATTTTTGTAACCCTTCGCCTGTTTTTCTGGCTTCGGTAAAAAATGTCAGAAGTTAGCAGATTCATTAAATTCATAACATTTTACAGAAAACAATGTTTTCTATATAAAATCTACCCCTAATCTTCAGCTTTTCAAGCAACAAGTCGGATTTCAAATCGGGTCTACCAATCTGTAACTAGAGCTATTTTTGTAACCCTTCGCCTGTTTTTCTGGCTTCGGTAAAAAATGTCAGAAGTTAGCACATTCATTAAATTCAAAACAACTTTCACAAAAACTGCCGTTTTGACCCCTTTCCCAACATTTTACAGAAAACAATGTTTTCTATATAAAATCTACCCTTAATCTTCAGCTTTTCAAGCAACAAGTCGGATTTCAAATCGGGTCTACCAATCTGTAACTAGAGATATTTTTGTAACCCTTCGCCTGTTTTTCTGGCTTCGGTAAAAATGTCAGAAGTTAGCAGATTCATTAAATTCAAAACAACTTTCGCAAAAACTGCCGTTTTGACCCCTTTCCCAACATTTTACAGAAGGTTTTCTATATAAAATCTACCCCTAATCTTCAGCTTTTCAAGCAACAAGTCGGATTTCAAATCGGGTCTACCAGTCTGTAACTAGAGCTATTTTTGAAACCCTTCGCCTGTTTTTCTGGCTTCGGTAAAAAATGTCAGAAGTTAGCAGATTCATTAAATTCAAAACAACTTTCACAAAAACTGCCGTTTTGACCCCTTTCCCAACATTTTACAGAAAACAATGTTTTCTATATAAAATCTACCCTTAATCTTCAGCTTTTCAAGCAACAAGTCGGATTTCAAATCGGGTCTACCAATCTGTAACTAGAGCTATTTTTGTAACCCTTCGCCTGTTTTTCTGGCTTCGGTAAAAAATGTCAGAAGTTAGCAGATTCATTAAATTCAAAACAACTTTCGCAAAAACTGCCGTTTTGACCCCTTTCCCAACATTTTACAGAATGTTTTCTATATAAAATCTACCCCTAATCTTCAGCTTTTCAAGCAACGAGTCGGATTTCAAATCGGGTCTACCAATCTGTAACTAGAGCTATTTTTGAAACCCTTCGCCTGTTTTTCTGGCTTCGGTAAAAAATGTCAGAAGTTAGCAGATTCATTAAATTCAAAACAACTTTCACAAAAACTGCCGTTTTGACCCCTTTCCCAACATTTTACAGAATGTTTTCTATATAAAATCTACCCCTAATCTTCAGCTTTTCAAGCAACAAGTTGGATTTCAAATCGGGTCTACCAATCTGTAACTAGAGCTATTTTTGTAACCCTTCGCCTGTTTTTCTGGCTTCGGTAAAAAATTTCAGAAGTTAGCAGATTCATTAAATTCAAAACAACTTTCACAAAAACTGCCGTTTTGACCCCTTTCCCAACATTTTACAGAAAACAATGTTTTCTATATAAAATCTACCCTTAATCTTCAGCTTTTCAAGCAACAAGTCGGATTTCAAATCGGGTCTACCAATCTGTAACTAGAGCTATTTTTGTAACCCTTCGCCTGTTTTTCTGGCTTCGGTAAAAAATGTCAGAAGTTAGCAGATTCATTAAATTCAAAACAACTTTCACAAAAACTGCCGTTTTGACCCCTTTCCCAACATTTTACAGAATGTTTTCTATATAAAATCTACCCCTAATCTTCAGCTTTTCAAGCAACGAGTCGGATTTCAAATCGGGTCTACCAATCTGTAACTAGAGCTATTTTTGAAACCCTTCGCCTGTTTTTCTGGCTTCGGTAAAAAATGTCAGAAGTTAGCAGATTCATTAAATTCAAAACAACTTTCGCAAAAACTGCCGTTTTGACCCCTTTCCCAACATTTTAAAGAATGTTTTCTATATAAAATCTACCCCCAATCTTCAGCTTTTCAAGCAACAAGTCGGATTTCAAATCGGGTCTACCAATCTGTAACTAGAGCTATTTTTGTAACCCTTCGCCTGTTTTTCTGGCTTCGGTAAAAAATTTCAGAAGTTAGCAGATTCATTAAATTCAAAACAACTTTCACAAAAACTGCCGTTTTGACCCCTTTCCCAACATTTTACAGAAAACAATGTTTTCTATATAAAATCTACCCTTAATCTTCAGCTTTTCAAGCAACAAGTCGGATTTCAAATCGGGTCTACCAATCTGTAACTAGAGCTATTTTTGTAACCCTTCGCCTGTTTTTCTGGCTTCGGTAAAAAATGTCAGAAGTTAGCAGATTCATTAAATTCAAAACAACTTTCGCAAAAACTGCCGTTTTGACCCCTTTCCCAACATTTTACAGAATGTTTTCTATATAAAATCTACCCCTAATCTTCAGCTTTTCAAGCAACAAGTCGGATTTCAAATCGGGTCTACCAATCTGTAACTAGAGCTATTTTTGTAACCCTTCGCCTGTTTTTCTGGCTTCGGTAAAAATGTCAGAAGTTAGCAGATTCAATAAATTCAAAACAACTTTCACAAAAACTGCCGTTTTGACCCCTTTCCCAACATTTTACAGAAAACAATGTTTTCTATATAAAATCTACCCCTAATCTTCAGCTTTTCAAGCAACAAGTCGGATTTCAAATCGGGTCTACCAATCTGTAACTAGAGCTATTTTTGTAACCCTTCGCCTGTATTTCTGGCTTCGGTAAAAAATGTCAGAAGTTAGCACATTCATTAAATTCAAAACATTTTACAGAAAACAATGTTTTCTATATAAAATCTACCCCTAATCTTCAGCTTTTCAAGCAACAAGTCGGATTTCAAATCGGGTCTACCAATCTGTAACTAGAGCTATTTTTGTAACCCTTCGCCTGTTTTTCTGGCTTCGGTAAAAAATGTCAGAAGTTAGCAGATTCATTAAATTCAAAACAACTTTCACAAAAACTGCCGTTTTGACCCCTTTCCCAACATTTTACAGAAAACAATGTTTTCTATATAAAATCTACCCCTAATCTTCAGCTTTTCAAGCAACAAGTCGGATTTCAAATCGGGTCTACCAATCTGTAACTAGAGCTATTTTTGTAACCCTTCGCCTGTTTTTCTGGCTTCGGTAAAAAATGTCAGAAGTTAGCAGATTCATTAAATTCAAAACAACTTTTACAAAAACTGCCGTTTTGACCCCTTTCCCAACATTTTACAGAAAACACTGTTTTCTATATAAAATCTACCCCTAATCTTCAGCTTTTCAAGCAACAAGTCGGATTTCAAATCGGGTCTACCAATCTGTAACTAGAGCTATTTTTGTAACCCTTCGCCTGTATTTCTGGCTTCGGTAAAAAATGTCAGAAGTTAGCACATTCATTAAATTCAAAACATTTTACAGAAAACAATGTTTTCTATATAAAATCTACCCCTAATCTTCAGCTTTTCAAGCAACAAGTCGGATTTCAAATCGGGTCTACCAATCTGTAACTAGAGCTATTTTTGTAACCCTTCGCCTGTTTTTCTGGCTTCGGTAAAAAATGTCAGAAGTTAGCAGATTCATTAAATTCAAAACAACTTTCACAAAAACTGCCGTTTTGACCCCTTTCCCAACATTTTACAGAAAACAATGTTTTCTATATAAAATCTACCCCTAATCTTCAGCTTTTCAAGCAACAAGTCGGATTTCAAATCGGGTCTACCAATCTGTAACTAGAGCTATTTTTGTAACCCTTCGCCTGTTTTTCTGGCTTCGGTAAAAAATGTCAGAAGTTAGCAGATTCATTAAATTCAAAACAACTTTTACAAAAACTGCCGTTTTGACCCCTTTCCCAACATTTTACAGAAAACAATGTTTTCTATATAAAATCTACCCCTAATCTTCAGCTTTTCAAGCAACAAGTCGGATTTCAAATCAGGTCTACCAATCTGTAACTAGAGCTATTTTTTTAACCCTTCGCCTGTTTTTCTGGCTTCGGTAAAACATGTCAGAAGTTAGCAGATTCATTAAATTCAAAACAACTTTCCCAAAAACTGCCGTTTTGACCCCTTTCCCAAAATTTTACAGAAAACAATTTTTTCTATATAAAATCTACCCCAATCTTCAGCTTTTCAAGCAACAAGTCGGATTTCAAATCGGGTCTACCAATCTGTAACTAGAGCTATTTTTGTAATCCTTCGCCTGTTTTTCTGGCTTCGGTAAAAAATGTCAGAAGTTAGCAGATTCATTAAATTCAAAACATTTTACAGAAAACAATGTTTTCTATATAAAATCTACCCCTAATCTTCAGCTTTTCAAGCAACAAGTCGGATTTCAAATCGGGTCTACCAATCTGTAACTAGAGCTATTTTTGTAACCCTTCGCCTGTTTTTCTGGCTTCGGTAAAAAATGTCAGAAGTTAGCACATTCATTCAATTCAAAACAACTTTCACAAAAACTGCCGTTTTGACCCCTTTCCCAACATTTTACAGAAAACAATGTTTTCTATATAAAATCTACCCCTAATCTTCTGCTTTTCAAGCAACAAGTCGGATTTCAAATCGGGTCTACCAATCTGTAACGAGCTATTTTTGTAACCCTTCGCCTGTTTTTCTGGCTTCGGTAAAAAATGTCAGAAGTTAGCAGATTCATTAAATTCAAAACAACTTTCACAAAAACTGCCGTTTTGACCCCTTTCCCAACATTTTACAGAAAACAATGTTTTCTATATAAAATCTACCCCTAATCTTCAGCTTTTCAAGCAACAAGTCGGATTTCAAATCGGGTCTACCAATCTGTAACTAGAGCTATTTTTGTAACCCTTCGCCTGTTTTTCTGGCTTCGGTAAAAAATGTCAGAAGTTAGCAGATTCATTAAATTCAAAACAACTTTTACAAAAACTGCCGTTTTGACCCCTTTCCCAACATTTTACAGAAAACAATGTTTTCTATATAAAATCTACTCCTAATCTTCAGCTTTTCAAGCAACAAGTCGGATTTCAAATCAGGTCTACCAATCTGTAACTAGAGCTATTTTTGTAACCCTTCGCCTGTATTTCTGGCTTCGGTAAAAAATGTCAGAAGTTAGCACATTCATTAAATTCAAAACATTTTACAGAAAACAATGTTTTCTATATAAAATCTACCCCTAATCTTCAGCTTTTCAAGCAACAAGTCGGATTTCAAATCGGGTCTACCAATCTGTAACTAGAGCTATTTTTGTAACCCTTCGCCTGTTTTTCTGGCTTCGGTAAAAAATGTCAGAAGTTAGCAGATTCATTAAATTCAAAACAACTTTCACAAAAACTGCCGTTTTGACCCCTTTCCCAACATTTTACAGAAAACAATGTTTTCTATATAAAATCTACCCCTAATCTTCAGCTTTTCAAGCAACAAGTCGGATTTCAAATCGGGTCTACCAATCTGTAACTAGAGCTATTTTTGTAACCCTTCGCCTGTTTTTCTGGCTTCGGTAAAAAATGTCAGAAGTTAGCAGATTCATTAAATTCAAAACAACTTTTACAAAAACTGCCGTTTTGACCCCTTTCCCAACATTTTACAGAAAACACTGTTTTCTATATAAAATCTACCCCTAATCTTCAGCTTTTCAAGCAACAAGTCGGATTTCAAATCGGGTCTACCAATCTGTAACTAGAGCTATTTTTGTAACCCTTCGCCTGTATTTCTGGCTTCGGTAAAAAATGTCAGAAGTTAGCACATTCATTAAATTCAAAACATTTTACAGAAAACAATGTTTTCTATATAAAATCTACCCCTAATCTTCAGCTTTTCAAGCAACAAGTCGGATTTCAAATCGGGTCTACCAATCTGTAACTAGAGCTATTTTTGTAACCCTTCGCCTGTTTTTCTGGCTTCGGTAAAAAATGTCAGAAGTTAGCAGATTCATTAAATTCAAAACAACTTTCACAAAAACTGCCGTTTTGACCCCTTTCCCAACATTTTACAGAAAACAATGTTTTCTATATAAAATCTACCCCTAATCTTCAGCTTTTCAAGCAACAAGTCGGATTTCAAATCGGGTCTACCAATCTGTAACTAGAGCTATTTTTGTAACCCTTCGCCTGTTTTTCTGGCTTCGGTAAAAAATGTCAGAAGTTAGCAGATTCATTAAATTCAAAACAACTTTTACAAAAACTGCCGTTTTGACCCCTTTCCCAACATTTTACAGAAAACAATGTTTTCTATATAAAATCTACCCCTAATCTTCAGCTTTTCAAGCAACAAGTCGGATTTCAAATCAGGTCTACCAATCTGTAACTAGAGCTATTTTTTTAACCCTTCGCCTGTTTTTCTGGCTTCGGTAAAACATGTCAGAAGTTAGCAGATTCATTAAATTCAAAACAACTTTCCCAAAAACTGCCGTTTTGACCCCTTTCCCAAAATTTTACAGAAAACAATTTTTTCTATATAAAATCTACCCCAATCTTCAGCTTTTCAAGCAACAAGTCGGATTTCAAATCGGGTCTACCAATCTGTAACTAGAGCTATTTTTGTAATCCTTCGCCTGTTTTTCTGGCTTCGGTAAAAAATGTCAGAAGTTAGCAGATTCATTAAATTCAAAACATTTTACAGAAAACAATGTTTTCTATATAAAATCTACCCCTAATCTTCAGCTTTTCAAGCAACAAGTCGGATTTCAAATCGGGTCTACCAATCTGTAACTAGAGCTATTTTTGTAACCCTTCGCCTGTTTTTCTGGCTTCGGTAAAAAATGTCAGAAGTTAGCACATTCATTCAATTCAAAACAACTTTCACAAAAACTGCCGTTTTGACCCCTTTCCCAACATTTTACAGAAAACAATGTTTTCTATATAAAATCTACCCCTAATCTTCTGCTTTTCAAGCAACAAGTCGGATTTCAAATCGGGTCTACCAATCTGTAACGAGCTATTTTTGTAACCCTTCGCCTGTTTTTCTGGCTTCGGTAAAAAATGTCAGAAGTTAGCAGATTCATTAAATTCAAAACAACTTTCACAAAAACTGCCGTTTTGACCCCTTTCCCAACATTTTACAGAAAACAATGTTTTCTATATAAAATCTACCCCTAATCTTCAGCTTTTCAAGCAACAAGTCGGATTTCAAATCGGGTCTACCAATCTGTAACTAGAGCTATTTTTGTAACCCTTCGCCTGTTTTTCTGGCTTCGGTAAAAAATGTCAGAAGTTAGCAGATTCATTAAATTCAAAACAACTTTTACAAAAACTGCCGTTTTGACCCCTTTCCCAACATTTTACAGAAAACAATGTTTTCTATATAAAATCTACTCCTAATCTTCAGCTTTTCAAGCAACAAGTCGGATTTCAAATCAGGTCTACCAATCTGTAACTAGAGCTATTTTTTTAACCCTTCGCCTGTTTTTCTGGCTTCGGTAAAACATGTCAGAAGTTAGCAGATTCATTAAATTCAAAACAACTTTCCCAAAAACTGCCGTTTTGACCCCTTTCCCAAAATTTTACAGAAAACAATTTTTTCTATATAAAATCTACCCCAATCTTCAGCTTTTCAAGCAACAAGTCGGATTTCAAATCGGGTCTACCAATCTGTAACTAGAGCTATTTTTGTAATCCTTCGCCTGTTTTTCTGGCTTCGGTAAAAAATGTCAGAAGTTAGCAGATTCATTAAATTCAAAACATTTTACAGAAAACAATGTTTTCTATATAAAATCTACCCCTAATCTTCAGCTTTTCAAGCAACAAGTCGGATTTCAAATCGGGTCTACCAATCTGTAACTAGAGCTATTTTTGTAACCCTTCGCCTGTTTTTCTGGCTTCGGTAAAAAATGTCAGAAGTTAGCAGATTCATTAAATTCAAAATAACTTTCACAAAAACTGCCGTTTTGACCCCTCCCAACATTTTACAGAAAACAATGTTTTCTATATAAAATCTACCCCTAATCTTTAGCTTTTCAAGCAACAATTCGGATTTCAAATCGGGTCTACCAATCTGTAACTAGAGCTATTTTTGTAACCCTTCGCCTGTTTTTCTGGATTCGGTAAAAAATGTCAGAAGTTAGCAGATTCATTAAATTCAAAACAACTTTCACAAAAACTGCCGTTTTGACCCCTTTCCCAACATTTTACAGAAAACAATGTTTTCTATATAAAATCTACCCCTAATCTTCAGCTTTTCAAGCAACAAGTCGGATTTCAAATCGGGTCTACCAATCTGTAACTAGAGCTATTTTTGTAACCCTTCGCCTGTTTTTCTGGCTTCGGTAAAAAATGTCAGAAGTTAGCAGATTCATTAAATTCATAACATTTTACAGAAAACAATGTTTTCTATATAAAATCTACCCCTAATCTTCAGCTTTTCAAGCAACAAGTCGGATTTCAAATCGGGTCTACCAATCTGTAACTAGAGCTATTTTTGTAACCCTTCGCCTGTTTTTCTGGCTTCGGTAAAAAATGTCAGAAGTTAGCACATTCATTAAATTCAAAACAACTTTCACAAAAACTGCCGTTTTGACCCCTTTCCCAACATTTTACAGAAAACAATGTTTTCTATATAAAATCTACCCTTAATCTTCAGCTTTTCAACCAACAAGTCGGATTTCAAATCGGGTCTACCAATCTGTAACTAGAGCTATTTTTGTAACCCTTCGCCTGTTTTTCTGGCTTCGGTAAAAATGTCAGAAGTTAGCAGATTCATTAAATTCAAAACAACTTTCGCAAAAACTGCCGTTTTGACCCCTTTCCCAACATTTTACAGAAGGTTTTCTATATAAAATCTACCCCTAATCTTCAGCTTTTCAAGCAACAAGTCGGATTTCAAATCGGGTCTACCAGTCTGTAACTAGAGCTATTTTTGAAACCCTTCGCCTGTTTTTCTGGCTTCGGTAAAAAATGTCAGAAGTTAGCAGATTCATTAAATTCAAAACAACTTTCACAAAAACTGCCGTTTTGACCCCTTTCCCAACATTTTACAGAAAACAATGTTTTCTATATAAAATCTACCCTTAATCTTCAGCTTTTCAAGCAACAAGTCGGATTTCAAATCGGGTCTACCAATCTGTAACTAGAGCTATTTTTGTAACCCTTCGCCTGTTTTTCTGGCTTCGGTAAAAAATGTCAGAAGTTAGCAGATTCATTAAATTCAAAACAACTTTCGCAAAAACTGCCGTTTTGACCCCTTTCCCAACATTTTACAGAATGTTTTCTATATAAAATCTACCCCTAATCTTCAGCTTTTCAAGCAACGAGTCGGATTTCAAATCGGGTCTACCAATCTGTAACTAGAGCTATTTTTGAAACCCTTCGCCTGTTTTTCTGGCTTCGGTAAAAAATGTCAGAAGTTAGCAGATTCATTAAATTCAAAACAACTTTCGCAAAAACTGCCGTTTTGACCCCTTTCCCAACATTTTAAAGAATGTTTTCTATATAAAATCTACCCCTAATCTTCAGCTTTTCAAGCAACAAGTCGGATTTCAAATCGGGTCTACCAATCTGTAACTAGAGCTATTTTTGTAACCCTTCGCCTGTTTTTCTGGCTTCGGTAAAAAATTTCAGAAGTTAGCAGATTCATTAAATTCAAAACAACTTTCACAAAAACTGCCTTTTTGACCCCTTTCCCAACATTTTACAGAAAACAATGTTTTCTATATAAAATCTACCCTTAATCTTCAGCTTTTCAAGCAACAAGTCGGATTTCAAATCGGGTCTACCAATCTGTAACTAGAGCTATTTTTGTAACCCTTCGCCTGTTTTTCTGGCTTCGGTAAAAAATGTCAGAAGTTAGCAGATTCATTAAATTCAAAACAACTTTCGCAAAAACTGCCGTTTTGACCCCTTTCCCAACATTTTACAGAATGTTTTCTATATAAAATCTACCCCTAATCTTCAGCTTTTCAAGCAACAAGTCGGATTTCAAATCGGGTCTACCAATCTGTAACTAGAGCTATTTTTGTAACCCTTCGCCTGTTTTTCTGGCTTCGGTAAAAATGTCAGAAGTTAGCAGATTCAATAAATTCAAAACAACTTTCACAAAAACTGCCGTTTTGACCCCTTTCCCAACATTTTACAGAAAACAATGTTTTCTATATAAAATCTACCCCTAATCTTCAGCTTTTCAAGCAACAAGTCGGATTTCAAATCGGGTCTACCAATCTGTAACTAGAGCTATTTTTGTAACCCTTCGCCTGTATTTCTGGCTTCGGTAAAAAATGTCAGAAGTTAGCACATTCATTAAATTCAAAACATTTTACAGAAAACAATGTTTTCTATATAAAATCTACCCCTAATCTTCAGCTTTTCAAGCAACAAGTCGGATTTCAAATCGGGTCTACCAATCTGTAACTAGAGCTATTTTTGTAACCCTTCGCCTGTTTTTCTGGCTTCGGTAAAAAATGTCAGAAGTTAGCAGATTCATTAAATTCAAAATAACTTTCACAAAAACTGCCGTTTTGACCCCTCCCAACATTTTACAGAAAACAATGTTTTCTATATAAAATCTACCCCTAATCTTTAGCTTTTCAAGCAACAATTCGGATTTCAAATCGGGTCTACCAATCTGTAACTAGAGCTATTTTTGTAACCCTTCGCCTGTTTTTCTGGATTCGGTAAAAAATGTCAGAAGTTAGCAGATTCATTAAATTCAAAACAACTTTCACAAAAACTGCCGTTTTGACCCCTTTCCCAACATTTTACAGAAAACAATGTTTTCTATATAAAATCTACCCCTAATCTTCAGCTTTTCAAGCAACAAGTCGGATTTCAAATCGGGTCTACCAATCTGTAACTAGAGCTATTTTTGTAACCCTTCGCCTGTTTTTCTGGCTTCGGTAAAAAATGTCAGAAGTTAGCAGATTCATTAAATTCAAAACATTTTACAGAAAACAATGTTTTCTATATAAAATCTACCCCTAATCTTCAGCTTTTCAAGCAACAAGTCGGATTTCAAATCGGGTCTACCAATCTGTAACTAGAGCTATTTTTGTAACCCTTCGCCTGTTTTTCTGGCTTCGGTAAAAAATGTCAGAAGTTAGCACATTCATTCAATTCAAAACAACTTTCACAAAAACTGCCGTTTTGACCCCTTTCCCAACATTTTACAGAAAACAATGTTTTCTATATAAAATCTACCCCTAATCTTCTGCTTTTCAAGCAACAAGTCGGATTTCAAATCGGGTCTACCAATCTGTAACGAGCTATTTTTGTAACCCTTCGCCTGTTTTTCTGGCTTCGGTAAAAAATGTCAGAAGTTAGCAGATTCATTAAATTCAAAACAACTTTCACAAAAACTGCCGTTTTGACCCCTTTCCCAACATTTTACAGAAAACAATGTTTTCTATATAAAATCTACCCCTAATCTTCAGCTTTTCAAGCAACAAGTCGGATTTCAAATCGGGTCTACCAATCTGTAACTAGAGCTATTTTTGTAACCCTTCGCCTGTTTTTCTGGCTTCGGTAAAAAATGTCAGAAGTTAGCAGATTCATTAAATTCAAAACAACTTTTACAAAAACTGCCGTTTTGACCCCTTTCCCAACATTTTACAGAAAACAATGTTTTCTATATAAAATCTACTCCTAATCTTCAGCTTTTCAAGCAACAAGTCGGATTTCAAATCAGGTCTACCAATCTGTAACTAGAGCTATTTTTTTAACCCTTCGCCTGTTTTTCTGGCTTCGGTAAAACATGTCAGAAGTTAGCAGATTCATTAAATTCAAAACAACTTTCCCAAAAACTGCCGTTTTGACCCCTTTCCCAAAATTTTACAGAAAACAATTTTTTCTATATAAAATCTACCCCAATCTTCAGCTTTTCAAGCAACAAGTCGGATTTCAAATCGGGTCTACCAATCTGTAACTAGAGCTATTTTTGTAATCCTTCGCCTGTTTTTCTGGCTTCGGTAAAAAATGTCAGAAGTTAGCAGATTCATTAAATTCAAAACATTTTACAGAAAACAATGTTTTCTATATAAAATCTACCCCTAATCTTCAGCTTTTCAAGCAACAAGTCGGATTTCAAATCGGGTCTACCAATCTGTAACTAGAGCTATTTTTGTAACCCTTCGCCTGTTTTTCTGGCTTCGGTAAAAAATGTCAGAAGTTAGCAGATTCATTAAATTCAAAATAACTTTCACAAAAACTGCCGTTTTGACCCCTCCCAACATTTTACAGAAAACAATGTTTTCTATATAAAATCTACCCCTAATCTTTAGCTTTTCAAGCAACAATTCGGATTTCAAATCGGGTCTACCAATCTGTAACTAGAGCTATTTTTGTAACCCTTCGCCTGTTTTTCTGGATTCGGTAAAAAATGTCAGAAGTTAGCAGATTCATTAAATTCAAAACAACTTTCACAAAAACTGCCGTTTTGACCCCTTTCCCAACATTTTACAGAAAACAATGTTTTCTATATAAAATCTACCCCTAATCTTCAGCTTTTCAAGCAACAAGTCGGATTTCAAATCGGGTCTACCAATCTGTAACTAGAGCTATTTTTGTAACCCTTCGCCTGTTTTTCTGGCTTCGGTAAAAAATGTCAGAAGTTAGCAGATTCATTAAATTCATAACATTTTACAGAAAACAATGTTTTCTATATAAAATCTACCCCTAATCTTCAGCTTTTCAAGCAACAAGTCGGATTTCAAATCGGGTCTACCAATCTGTAACTAGAGCTATTTTTGTAACCCTTCGCCTGTTTTTCTGGCTTCGGTAAAAAATGTCAGAAGTTAGCACATTCATTAAATTCAAAACAACTTTCACAAAAACTGCCGTTTTGACCCCTTTCCCAACATTTTACAGAAAACAATGTTTTCTATATAAAATCTACCCTTAATCTTCAGCTTTTCAACCAACAAGTCGGATTTCAAATCGGGTCTACCAATCTGTAACTAGAGCTATTTTTGTAACCCTTCGCCTGTTTTTCTGGCTTCGGTAAAAATGTCAGAAGTTAGCAGATTCATTAAATTCAAAACAACTTTCGCAAAAACTGCCGTTTTGACCCCTTTCCCAACATTTTACAGAAGGTTTTCTATATAAAATCTACCCCTAATCTTCAGCTTTTCAAGCAACAAGTCGGATTTCAAATCGGGTCTACCAGTCTGTAACTAGAGCTATTTTTGAAACCCTTCGCCTGTTTTTCTGGCTTCGGTAAAAAATGTCAGAAGTTAGCAGATTCATTAAATTCAAAACAACTTTCACAAAAACTGCCGTTTTGACCCCTTTCCCAACATTTTACAGAAAACAATGTTTTCTATATAAAATCTACCCTTAATCTTCAGCTTTTCAAGCAACAAGTCGGATTTCAAATCGGGTCTACCAATCTGTAACTAGAGCTATTTTTGTAACCCTTCGCCTGTTTTTCTGGCTTCGGTAAAAAATGTCAGAAGTTAGCAGATTCATTAAATTCAAAACAACTTTCGCAAAAACTGCCGTTTTGACCCCTTTCCCAACATTTTACAGAATGTTTTCTATATAAAATCTACCCCTAATCTTCAGCTTTTCAAGCAACGAGTCGGATTTCAAATCGGGTCTACCAATCTGTAACTAGAGCTATTTTTGAAACCCTTCGCCTGTTTTTCTGGCTTCGGTAAAAAATGTCAGAAGTTAGCAGATTCATTAAATTCAAAACAACTTTCGCAAAAACTGCCGTTTTGACCCCTTTCCCAACATTTTAAAGAATGTTTTCTATATAAAATCTACCCCTAATCTTCAGCTTTTCAAGCAACAAGTCGGATTTCAAATCGGGTCTACCAATCTGTAACTAGAGCTATTTTTGTAACCCTTCGCCTGTTTTTCTGGCTTCGGTAAAAAATTTCAGAAGTTAGCAGATTCATTAAATTCAAAACAACTTTCACAAAAACTGCCTTTTTGACCCCTTTCCCAACATTTTACAGAAAACAATGTTTTCTATATAAAATCTACCCTTAATCTTCAGCTTTTCAAGCAACAAGTCGGATTTCAAATCGGGTCTACCAATCTGTAACTAGAGCTATTTTTGTAACCCTTCGCCTGTTTTTCTGGCTTCGGTAAAAAATGTCAGAAGTTAGCAGATTCATTAAATTCAAAACAACTTTCGCAAAAACTGCCGTTTTGACCCCTTTCCCAACATTTTACAGAATGTTTTCTATATAAAATCTACCCCTAATCTTCAGCTTTTCAAGCAACAAGTCGGATTTCAAATCGGGTCTACCAATCTGTAACTAGAGCTATTTTTGTAACCCTTCGCCTGTTTTTCTGGCTTCGGTAAAAATGTCAGAAGTTAGCAGATTCAATAAATTCAAAACAACTTTCACAAAAACTGCCGTTTTGACCCCTTTCCCAACATTTTACAGAAAACAATGTTTTCTATATAAAATCTACCCCTAATCTTCAGCTTTTCAAGCAACAAGTCGGATTTCAAATCGGGTCTACCAATCTGTAACTAGAGCTATTTTTGTAACCCTTCGCCTGTATTTCTGGCTTCGGTAAAAAATGTCAGAAGTTAGCACATTCATTAAATTCAAAACATTTTACAGAAAACAATGTTTTCTATATAAAATCTACCCCTAATCTTCAGCTTTTCAAGCAACAAGTCGGATTTCAAATCGGGTCTACCAGTCTGTAACTAGAGCTATTTTTGTAACCCTTCGCCTGTTTTTCTGGCTTCGGTAAAAAATGTCAGAAGTTAGCAGATTCATTAAATTCAAAACAACTTTCACAAAAACTGCCGTTTTGACCCCTTTCCCAACATTTTACAGAAAACAATGTTTTCTATATAAAATCTACCCCTAATCTTCAGCTTTTCAAGCAACAAGTCGGATTTCAAATCGGGTCTACCAATCTGTAACTAGAGCTATTTTTGTAACCCTTCGCCTGTTTTTCTGGCTTCGGTAAAAAATGTCAGAAGTTAGCAGATTCATTAAATTCAAAACAACTTTTACAAAAACTGCCGTTTTGACCCCTTTCCCAACATTTTACAGAAAACAATGTTTTCTATATAAAATCTACCCCTAATCTTCAGCTTTTCAAGCAACAAGTCGGATTTCAAATCGGGTCTACCAATCTGTAACTAGAGCTATTTTTGTAACCCTTCGCCTGTATTTCTGGCTTCGGTAAAAAATGTCAGAAGTTAGCACATTCATTAAATTCAAAACATTTTACAGAAAACAATGTTTTCTATATAAAATCTACCCCTAATCTTCAGCTTTTCAAGCAACAAGTCGGATTTCAAATCGGGTCTACCAATCTGTAACTAGAGCTATTTTTGTAACCCTTCGCCTGTTTTTCTGGCTTCGGTAAAAAATGTCAGAAGTTAGCAGATTCATTAAATTCAAAATAACTTTCACAAAAACTGCCGTTTTGACCCCTCCCAACATTTTACAGAAAACAATGTTTTCTATATAAAATCTACCCCTAATCTTTAGCTTTTCAAGCAACAATTCGGATTTCAAATCGGGTCTACCAATCTGTAACTAGAGCTATTTTTGTAACCCTTCGCCTGTTTTTCTGGATTCGGTAAAAAATGTCAGAAGTTAGCAGATTCATTAAATTCAAAACAACTTTCACAAAAACTGCCGTTTTGACCCCTTTCCCAACATTTTACAGAAAACAATGTTTTCTATATAAAATCTACCCCTAATCTTCAGCTTTTCAAGCAACAAGTCGGATTTCAAATCGGGTCTACCAATCTGTAACTAGAGCTATTTTTGTAACCCTTCGCCTGTTTTTCTGGCTTCGGTAAAAAATGTCAGAAGTTAGCAGATTCATTAAATTCATAACATTTTACAGAAAACAATGTTTTCTATATAAAATCTACCCCTAATCTTCAGCTTTTCAAGCAACAAGTCGGATTTCAAATCGGGTCTACCAATCTGTAACTAGAGCTATTTTTGTAACCCTTCGCCTGTTTTTCTGGCTTCGGTAAAAAATGTCAGAAGTTAGCACATTCATTAAATTCAAAACAACTTTCACAAAAACTGCCGTTTTGACCCCTTTCCCAACATTTTACAGAAAACAATGTTTTCTATATAAAATCTACCCTTAATCTTCAGCTTTTCAACCAACAAGTCGGATTTCAAATCGGGTCTACCAATCTGTAACTAGAGCTATTTTTGTAACCCTTCGCCTGTTTTTCTGGCTTCGGTAAAAATGTCAGAAGTTAGCAGATTCATTAAATTCAAAACAACTTTCGCAAAAACTGCCGTTTTGACCCCTTTCCCAACATTTTACAGAAGGTTTTCTATATAAAATCTACCCCTAATCTTCAGCTTTTCAAGCAACAAGTCGGATTTCAAATCGGGTCTACCAGTCTGTAACTAGAGCTATTTTTGAAACCCTTCGCCTGTTTTTCTGGCTTCGGTAAAAAATGTCAGAAGTTAGCAGATTCATTAAATTCAAAACAACTTTCACAAAAACTGCCGTTTTGACCCCTTTCCCAACATTTTACAGAAAACAATGTTTTCTATATAAAATCTACCCTTAATCTTCAGCTTTTCAAGCAACAAGTCGGATTTCAAATCGGGTCTACCAATCTGTAACTAGAGCTATTTTTGTAACCCTTCGCCTGTTTTTCTGGCTTCGGTAAAAAATGTCAGAAGTTAGCAGATTCATTAAATTCAAAACAACTTTCGCAAAAACTGCCGTTTTGACCCCTTTCCCAACATTTTACAGAATGTTTTCTATATAAAATCTACCCCTAATCTTCAGCTTTTCAAGCAACGAGTCGGATTTCAAATCGGGTCTACCAATCTGTAACTAGAGCTATTTTTGAAACCCTTCGCCTGTTTTTCTGGCTTCGGTAAAAAATGTCAGAAGTTAGCAGATTCATTAAATTCAAAACAACTTTCGCAAAAACTGCCGTTTTGACCCCTTTCCCAACATTTTAAAGAATGTTTTCTATATAAAATCTACCCCTAATCTTCAGCTTTTCAAGCAACAAGTCGGATTTCAAATCGGGTCTACCAATCTGTAACTAGAGCTATTTTTGTAACCCTTCGCCTGTTTTTCTGGCTTCGGTAAAAAATTTCAGAAGTTAGCAGATTCATTAAATTCAAAACAACTTTCACAAAAACTGCCTTTTTGACCCCTTTCCCAACATTTTACAGAAAACAATGTTTTCTATATAAAATCTACCCTTAATCTTCAGCTTTTCAAGCAACAAGTCGGATTTCAAATCGGGTCTACCAATCTGTAACTAGAGCTATTTTTGTAACCCTTCGCCTGTTTTTCTGGCTTCGGTAAAAAATGTCAGAAGTTAGCAGATTCATTAAATTCAAAACAACTTTCGCAAAAACTGCCGTTTTGACCCCTTTCCCAACATTTTACAGAATGTTTTCTATATAAAATCTACCCCTAATCTTCAGCTTTTCAAGCAACAAGTCGGATTTCAAATCGGGTCTACCAATCTGTAACTAGAGCTATTTTTGTAACCCTTCGCCTGTTTTTCTGGCTTCGGTAAAAATGTCAGAAGTTAGCAGATTCAATAAATTCAAAACAACTTTCACAAAAACTGCCGTTTTGACCCCTTTCCCAACATTTTACAGAAAACAATGTTTTCTATATAAAATCTACCCCTAATCTTCAGCTTTTCAAGCAACAAGTCGGATTTCAAATCGGGTCTACCAATCTGTAACTAGAGCTATTTTTGTAACCCTTCGCCTGTATTTCTGGCTTCGGTAAAAAATGTCAGAAGTTAGCACATTCATTAAATTCAAAACATTTTACAGAAAACAATGTTTTCTATATAAAATCTACCCCTAATCTTCAGCTTTTCAAGCAACAAGTCGGATTTCAAATCGGGTCTACCAGTCTGTAACTAGAGCTATTTTTGTAACCCTTCGCCTGTTTTTCTGGCTTCGGTAAAAAATGTCAGAAGTTAGCAGATTCATTAAATTCAAAACAACTTTCACAAAAACTGCCGTTTTGACCCCTTTCCCAACATTTTACAGAAAACAATGTTTTCTATATAAAATCTACCCCTAATCTTCAGCTTTTCAAGCAACAAGTCGGATTTCAAATCGGGTCTACCAATCTGTAACTAGAGCTATTTTTGTAACCCTTCGCCTGTTTTTCTGGCTTCGGTAAAAAATGTCAGAAGTTAGCAGATTCATTAAATTCAAAACAACTTTTACAAAAACTGCCGTTTTGACCCCTTTCCCAACATTTTACAGAAAACAATGTTTTCTATATAAAATCTACCCCTAATCTTCAGCTTTTCAAGCAACAAGTCGGATTTCAAATCGGGTCTACCAATCTGTAACTAGAGCTATTTTTGTAACCCTTCGCCTGTATTTCTGGCTTCGGTAAAAAATGTCAGAAGTTAGCACATTCATTAAATTCAAAACATTTTACAGAAAACAATGTTTTCTATATAAAATCTACCCCTAATCTTCAGCTTTTCAAGCAACAAGTCGGATTTCAAATCGGGTCTACCAATCTGTAACTAGAGCTATTTTTGTAACCCTTCGCCTGTTTTTCTGGCTTCGGTAAAACATGTCAGAAGTTAGCAGATTCATTAAATTCAAAACAACTTTCCCAAAAACTGCCGTTTTGACCCCTTTCCCAAAATTTTACAGAAAACAATTTTTTCTATATAAAATCTACCCCAATCTTCAGCTTTTCAAGCAACAAGTCGGATTTCAAATCGGGTCTACCAATCTGTAACTAGAGCTATTTTTGTAATCCTTCGCCTGTTTTTCTGGCTTCGGTAAAAAATGTCAGAAGTTAGCAGATTCATTAAATTCAAAACATTTTACAGAAAACAATGTTTTCTATATAAAATCTACCCCTAATCTTCAGCTTTTCAAGCAACAAGTCGGATTTCAAATCGGGTCTACCAATCTGTAACTAGAGCTATTTTTGTAACCCTTCGCCTGTTTTTCTGGCTTCGGTAAAAAATGTCAGAAGTTAGCAGATTCATTAAATTCAAAACAACTTTCACAAAAACTGCCGTTTTGACCCCTTTCCCAACATTTTACAGAAAACAATGTTTTCTATATAAAATCTACCCCTAATCTTCAGCTTTTCAAGCAACAAGTCGGATTTCAAATCGGGTCTACCAATCTGTAACTAGAGCTATTTTTGTAACCCTTCGCCTGTTTTTCTGGCTTCGGTAAAAAATGTCAGAAGTTAGCAGATTCATTAAATTCAAAACAACTTTTACAAAAACTGCCGTTTTGACCCCTTTCCCAACATTTTACAGAAAACAATGTTTTCTATATAAAATCTACCCCTAATCTTCAGCTTTTCAAGCAACAAGTCGGATTTCAAATCAGGTCTACCAATCTGTAACTAGAGCTATTTTTTTAACCCTTCGCCTGTTTTTCTGGCTTCGGTAAAACATGTCAGAAGTTAGCAGATTCATTAAATTCAAAACAACTTTCCCAAAAACTGCCGTTTTGACCCCTTTCCGAAAATTTTACAGAAAACAATTTTTTCTATATAAAATCTACCCCAATCTTCAGCTTTTCAAGCAACAAGTCGGATTTCAAATCGGGTCTACCAATCTGTAACTAGAGCTATTTTTGTAATCCTTCGCCTGTTTTTCTGGCTTCGGTAAAAAATGTCAGAAGTTAGCAGATTCATTAAATTCAAAACATTTTACAGAAAACAATGTTTTCTATATAAAATCTACCCCTAATCTTCAGCTTTTCAAGCAACAAGTCGGATTTCAAATCGGGTCTACCAATCTGTAACTAGAGCTATTTTTGTAACCCTTCGCCTGTTTTTCTGGCTTCGGTAAAAAATGTCAGAAGTTAGCACATTCATTCAATTCAAAACAACTTTCACAAAAACTGCCGTTTTGACCCCTTTCCCAACATTTTACAGAAAACAATGTTTTCTATATAAAATCTACCCCTAATCTTCTGCTTTTCAAGCAACAAGTCGGATTTCAAATCGGGTCTACCAATCTGTAACGAGCTATTTTTGTAACCCTTCGCCTGTTTTTCTGGCTTCGGTAAAAAATGTCAGAAGTTAGCAGATTCATTAAATTCAAAACAACTTTCACAAAAACTGCCGTTTTGACCCCTTTCCCAACATTTTACAGAATGTTTTCTATATAAAATCTACCCCTAATCTTCAGCTTTTCAAGCAACAAGTTGGATTTCAAATCGGGTCTACCAATCTGTAACTAGAGCTATTTTTGTAACCCTTCGCCTGTTTTTCTGGCTTCGGTAAAAAATTTCAGAAGTTAGCAGATTCATTAAATTCAAAACAACTTTCACAAAAACTGCCGTTTTGACCCCTTTCCCAACATTTTACAGAAAACAATGTTTTCTATATAAAATCTACCCTTAATCTTCAGCTTTTCAAGCAACAAGTCGGATTTCAAATCGGGTCTACCAATCTGTAACTAGAGCTATTTTTGTAACCCTTCGCCTGTTTTTCTGGCTTCGGTAAAAAATGTCAGAAGTTAGCAGATTCATTAAATTCAAAACAACTTTCACAAAAACTGCCGTTTTGACCCCTTTCCCAACATTTTACAGAATGTTTTCTATATAAAATCTACCCCTAATCTTCAGCTTTTCAAGCAACGAGTCGGATTTCAAATCGGGTCTACCAATCTGTAACTAGAGCTATTTTTGAAACCCTTCGCCTGTTTTTCTGGCTTCGGTAAAAAATGTCAGAAGTTAGCAGATTCATTAAATTCAAAACAACTTTCGCAAAAACTGCCGTTTTGACCCCTTTCCCAACATTTTAAAGAATGTTTTCTATATAAAATCTACCCCTAATCTTCAGCTTTTCAAGCAACAAGTCGGATTTCAAATCGGGTCTACCAATCTGTAACTAGAGCTATTTTTGTAACCCTTCGCCTGTTTTTCTGGCTTCGGTAAAAAATTTCAGAAGTTAGCAGATTCATTAAATTCAAAACAACTTTCACAAAAACTGCCGTTTTGACCCCTTTCCCAACATTTTACAGAAAACAATGTTTTCTATATAAAATCTACCCTTAATCTTCAGCTTTTCAAGCAACAAGTCGGATTTCAAATCGGGTCTACCAATCTGTAACTAGAGCTATTTTTGTAACCCTTCGCCTGTTTTTCTGGCTTCGGTAAAAAATGTCAGAAGTTAGCAGATTCATTAAATTCAAAACAACTTTCGCAAAAACTGCCGTTTTGACCCCTTTCCCAACATTTTACAGAATGTTTTCTATATAAAATCTACCCCTAATCTTCAGCTTTTCAAGCAACAAGTCGGATTTCAAATCGGGTCTACCAATCTGTAACTAGAGCTATTTTTGTAACCCTTCGCCTGTTTTTCTGGCTTCGGTAAAAATGTCAGAAGTTAGCAGATTCAATAAATTCAAAACAACTTTCACAAAAACTGCCGTTTTGACCCCTTTCCCAACATTTTACAGAAAACAATGTTTTCTATATAAAATCTACCCCTAATCTTCAGCTTTTCAAGCAACGAGTCGGATTTCAAATCGGGTCTACCAATCTGTAACTAGAGCTATTTTTGTAACCCTTCGCCTGTTTTTCTGGCTTCGGTAAAAAATGTCAGAAGTTAGCAGATTCATTAAATTCAAAACAACTTTCACAAAAACTGCCGTTTTGACCCCTTTCCCAACATTTTACAGAAAACAATGTTTTCTATATAAAATCTACCCCTAATCTTCAGCTTTTCAAGCAACAAGTCGGATTTCAAATCGGGTCTACCAATCTGTAACTAGAGCTATTTTTGTAACCCTTCGCCTGTTTTTCTGGCTTCGGTAAAAAATGTCAGAAGTTAGCAGATTCATTAAATTCAAAACAACTTTTACAAAAACTGCCGTTTTGACCCCTTTCCCAACATTTTACAGAAAACAATGTTTTCTATATAAAATCTACCCCTAATCTTCAGCTTTTCAAGCAACAAGTCGGATTTCAAATCAGGTCTACCAATCTGTAACTAGAGCTATTTTTTTAACCCTTCGCCTGTTTTTCTGGCTTCGGTAAAACATGTCAGAAGTTAGCAGATTCATTAAATTCAAAACAACTTTCCCAAAAACTGCCGTTTTGACCCCTTTCCCAAAATTTTACAGAAAACAATTTTTTCTATATAAAATCTACCCCAATCTTCAGCTTTTCAAGCAACAAGTCGGATTTCAAATCGGGTCTACCAATCTGTAACTAGAGCTATTTTTGTAATCCTTCGCCTGTTTTTCTGGCTTCGGTAAAAAATGTCAGAAGTTAGCAGATTCATTAAATTCAAAACATTTTACAGAAAACAATGTTTTCTATATAAAATCTACCCCTAATCTTCAGCTTTTCAAGCAACAAGTCGGATTTCAAATCGGGTCTACCAATCTGTAACTAGAGCTATTTTTGTAACCCTTCGCCTGTTTTTCTGGCTTCGGTAAAAAATGTCAGAAGTTAGCAGATTCATTAAATTCAAAACAACTTTCACAAAAACTGCCGTTTTGACCCCTTTCCCAACATTTTACAGAAAACAATGTTTTCTATATAAAATCTACCCCTAATCTTCAGCTTTTCAAGCAACAAGTCGGATTTCAAATCGGGTCTACCAATCTGTAACTAGAGCTATTTTTGTAACCCTTCGCCTGTTTTTCTGGCTTCGGTAAAAAATGTCAGAAGTTAGCAGATTCATTAAATTCAAAACAACTTTTACAAAAACTGCCGTTTTGACCCCTTTCCCAACATTTTACAGAAAACAATGTTTTCTATATAAAATCTACCCCTAATCTTCAGCTTTTCAAGCAACAAGTCGGATTTCAAATCAGGTCTACCAATCTGTAACTAGAGCTATTTTTTTAACCCTTCGCCTGTTTTTCTGGCTTCGGTAAAACATGTCAGAAGTTAGCAGATTCATTAAATTCAAAACAACTTTCCCAAAAACTGCCGTTTTGACCCCTTTCCGAAAATTTTACAGAAAACAATTTTTTCTATATAAAATCTACCCCAATCTTCAGCTTTTCAAGCAACAAGTCGGATTTCAAATCGGGTCTACCAATCTGTAACTAGAGCTATTTTTGTAATCCTTCGCCTGTTTTTCTGGCTTCGGTAAAAAATGTCAGAAGTTAGCAGATTCATTAAATTCAAAACATTTTACAGAAAACAATGTTTTCTATATAAAATCTACCCCTAATCTTCAGCTTTTCAAGCAACAAGTCGGATTTCAAATCGGGTCTACCAATCTGTAACTAGAGCTATTTTTGTAACCCTTCGCCTGTTTTTCTGGCTTCGGTAAAAAATGTCAGAAGTTAGCACATTCATTCAATTCAAAACAACTTTCACAAAAACTGCCGTTTTGACCCCTTTCCCAACATTTTACAGAAAACAATGTTTTCTATATAAAATCTACCCCTAATCTTCTGCTTTTCAAGCAACAAGTCGGATTTCAAATCGGGTCTACCAATCTGTAACGAGCTATTTTTGTAACCCTTCGCCTGTTTTTCTGGCTTCGGTAAAAAATGTCAGAAGTTAGCAGATTCATTAAATTCAAAACAACTTTCACAAAAACTGCCGTTTTGACCCCTTTCCCAACATTTTACAGAATGTTTTCTATATAAAATCTACCCCTAATCTTCAGCTTTTCAAGCAACAAGTTGGATTTCAAATCGGGTCTACCAATCTGTAACTAGAGCTATTTTTGTAACCCTTCGCCTGTTTTTCTGGCTTCGGTAAAAAATTTCAGAAGTTAGCAGATTCATTAAATTCAAAACAACTTTCACAAAAACTGCCGTTTTGACCCCTTTCCCAACATTTTACAGAAAACAATGTTTTCTATATAAAATCTACCCTTAATCTTCAGCTTTTCAAGCAACAAGTCGGATTTCAAATCGGGTCTACCAATCTGTAACTAGAGCTATTTTTGTAACCCTTCGCCTGTTTTTCTGGCTTCGGTAAAAAATGTCAGAAGTTAGCAGATTCATTAAATTCAAAACAACTTTCACAAAAACTGCCGTTTTGACCCCTTTCCCAACATTTTACAGCAATGTTTTCTATATAAAATCTACCCCTAATCTTCAGCTTTTCAAGCAACGAGTCGGATTTCAAATCGGGTCTACCAATCTGTAACTAGAGCTATTTTTGAAACCCTTCGCCTGTTTTTCTGGCTTCGGTAAAAAATGTCAGAAGTTAGCAGATTCATTAAATTCAAAACAACTTTCGCAAAAACTGCCGTTTTGACCCCTTTCCCAACATTTTAAAGAATGTTTTCTATATAAAATCTACCCCTAATCTTCAGCTTTTCAAGCAACAAGTCGGATTTCAAATCGGGTCTACCAATCTGTAACTAGAGCTATTTTTGTAACCCTTCGCCTGTTTTTCTGGCTTCGGTAAAAAATTTCAGAAGTTAGCAGATTCATTAAATTCAAAACAACTTTCACAAAAACTGCCGTTTTGACCCCTTTCCCAACATTTTACAGAAAACAATGTTTTCTATATAAAATCTACCCTTAATCTTCAGCTTTTCAAGCAACAAGTCGGATTTCAAATCGGGTCTACCAATCTGTAACTAGAGCTATTTTTGTAACCCTTCGCCTGTTTTTCTGGCTTCGGTAAAAAATGTCAGAAGTTAGCAGATTCATTAAATTCAAAACAACTTTCGCAAAAACTGCCGTTTTGACCCCTTTCCCAACATTTTACAGAATGTTTTCTATATAAAATCTACCCCTAATCTTCAGCTTTTCAAGCAACAAGTCGGATTTCAAATCGGGTCTACCAATCTGTAACTAGAGCTATTTTTGTAACCCTTCGCCTGTTTTTCTGGCTTCGGTAAAAATGTCAGAAGTTAGCAGATTCAATAAATTCAAAACAACTTTCACAAAAACTGCCGTTTTGACCCCTTTCCCAACATTTTACAGAAAACAATGTTTTCTATATAAAATCTACCCCTAATCTTCAGCTTTTCAAGCAACAAGTCGGATTTCAAATCGGGTCTACCAATCTGTAACTAGAGCTATTTTTGTAACCCTTCGCCTGTTTTTCTGGCTTCGGTAAAAAATGTCAGAAGTTAGCAGATTCATTAAATTCAAAACATTTTACAGAAAACAATGTTTTCTATATAAAATCTACCCCTAATCTTCAGCTTTTCAAGCAACAAGTCGGATTTCAAATCGGGTCTACCAATCTGTAACTAGAGCTATTTTTGTAACCCTTCGCCTGTTTTTCTGGCTTCGGTAAAAAATGTCAGAAGTTAGCAGATTCATTAAATTCAAAACATTTTACAGAAAACAATGTTTTCTATATAAAATCTACCCCTAATCTTCAGCTTTTCAAGCAACAAGTCGGATTTCAAATCGGGTCTACCAATCTGTAACTAGAGCTATTTTTGTAACCCTTCGCCTGTTTTTCTGGCTTCGGTAAAAAATGTCAGAAGTTAGCACATTCATTAAATTCAAAACAACTTTCACAAAAACTGCCGTTTTGACCCCTTTCCCAACATTTTACAGAAAACAATGTTTTCTATATAAAATCTACCCTTAAACTTCAGCTTTTCAAGCAACAAGTCGGATTTCAAATCGGGTCTACCAATCTGTAACTAGAGCTATTTTTGTAACCCTTCGCCTGTTTTTCTGGCTTCGGTAAAAATGTCAGAAGTTAGCAGATTCATTAAATTCAAAACAACTTTCGCAAAAACTGCCGTTTTGACCCCTTTCCCAACATTTTACAGAATGTTTTCTATATAAAATCTACCCCTAATCTTCAGCTTTTCAAGCAACAAGTCGGATTTCAAATCGGGTCTACCAGTCTGTAACTAGAGCTATTTTTGAAACCCTTCGCCTGTTTTTCTGGCTTCGGTAAAAAATGTCAGAAGTTAGCAGATTCATTAAATTCAAAACAACTTTCACAAAAACTGCCGTTTTGACCCCTTTCCCAACATTTTACAGAAAACAATGTTTTCTATATAAAATCTACCCTTAATCTTCAGCTTTTCAAGCAACAAGTCGGATTTCAAATCGGGTCTACCAATCTGTAACTAGAGCTATTTTTGTAACCCTTCGCCTGTTTTTCTGGCTTCGGTAAAAAATGTCAGAAGTTAGCAGATTCATTAAATTCAAAACAACTTTCGCAAAAACTGCCGTTTTGACCCCTTTCCCAACATTTTACAGAATGTTTTCTATATAAAATCTACCCCTAATCTTCAGCTTTTCAAGCAACGAGTCGGATTTCAAATCGGGTCTACCAATCTGTAACTAGAGCTATTTTTGAAACCCTTCGCCTGTTTTTCTGGCTTCGGTAAAAAATGTCAGAAGTTAGCAGATTCATTAAATTCAAAACAACTTTCACAAAAACTGCCGTTTTGACCCCTTTCCCAACATTTTACAGAATGTTTTCTATATAAAATCTACCCCTAATCTTCAGCTTTTCAAGCAACAAGTTGGATTTCAAATCGGGTCTACCAATCTGTAACTAGAGCTATTTTTGTAACCCTTCGCCTGTTTTTCTGGCTTCGGTAAAAAATTTCAGAAGTTAGCAGATTCATTAAATTCAAAACAACTTTCACAAAAACTGCCGTTTTGACCCCTTTCCCAACATTTTACAGAAAACAATGTTTTCTATATAAAATCTACCCTTAATCTTCAGCTTTTCAAGCAACAAGTCGGATTTCAAATCGGGTCTACCAATCTGTAACTAGAGCTATTTTTGTAACCCTTCGCCTGTTTTTCTGGCTTCGGTAAAAAATGTCAGAAGTTAGCAGATTCATTAAATTCAAAACAACTTTCGCAAAAACTGCCGTTTTGACCCCTTTCCCAACATTTTACAGAATGTTTTCTATATAAAATCTACCCCTAATCTTCAGCTTTTCAAGCAACAAGTCGGATTTCAAATCGGGTCTACCAATCTGTAACTAGAGCTATTTTTGTAACCCTTCGCCTGTTTTTCTGGCTTCGGTAAAAATGTCAGAAGTTAGCAGATTCAATAAATTCAAAACAACTTTCACAAAAACTGCCGTTTTGACCCCTTTCCCAACATTTTACAGAAAACAATGTTTTCTATATAAAATCTACCCCTAATCTTCAGCTTTTCAAGCAACAAGTCGGATTTCAAATCGGGTCTACCAATCTGTAACTAGAGCTATTTTTGTAACCCTTCGCCTGTTTTTCTGGCTTCGGTAAAAAATGTCAGAAGTTAGCAGATTCATTAAATTCAAAACATTTTACAGAAAACAATGTTTTCTATATAAAATCTACCCCTAATCTTCAGCTTTTCAAGCAACAAGTCGGATTTCAAATCGGGTCTACCAATCTGTAACTAGAGCTATTTTTGTAACCCTTCGCCTGTTTTTCTGGCTTCGGTAAAAAATGTCAGAAGTTAGCAGATTCATTAAATTCAAAACATTTTACAGAAAACAATGTTTTCTATATAAAATCTACCCCTAATCTTCAGCTTTTCAAGCAACAAGTCGGATTTCAAATCGGGTCTACCAATCTGTAACTAGAGCTATTTTTGTAACCCTTCGCCTGTTTTTCTGGCTTCGGTAAAAAATGTCAGAAGTTAGCACATTCATTAAATTCAAAACAACTTTCACAAAAACTGCCGTTTTGACCCCTTTCCCAACATTTTACAGAAAACAATGTTTTCTATATAAAATCTACCCTTAATCTTCAGCTTTTCAAGCAACAAGTCGGATTTCAAATCGGGTCTACCAATCTGTAACTAGAGCTATTTTTGTAACCCTTCGCCTGTTTTTCTGGCTTCGGTAAAAAATGTCAGAAGTTAGCAGATTCATTAAATTCAAAACAACTTTCGCAAAAACTGCCGTTTTGACCCCTTTCCCAACATTTTACAGAATGTTTTCTATATAAAATCTACCCCTAATCTTCAGCTTTTCAAGCAACAAGTCGGATTTCAAATCGGGTCTACCAATCTGTAACTAGAGCTATTTTTGTAACCCTTCGCCTGTTTTTCTGGCTTCGGTAAAAATTTCAGAAGTTAGCAGATTCAATAAATTCAAAACAACTTTCACAAAAACTGCCGTTTTGACCCCTTTCCCAACATTTTACAGAAAACAATGTTTTTTTATATAAAATCTACCCTTAATCTTCAGCTTTTCAAGCAACAAGTCGGATTTCAAATCGGGTCTACCAATCTGTAACTAGAGCTATTTTTGTAACCCTTCGCCTGTTTTTCTGGCTTCGGTAAAAAATGTCAGAAGTTAGCAGATTCATTAAATTCAAAACAACTTTCGCAAAAACTGCCGTTTTGACCCCTTTCCCAACATTTTACAGAATGTTTTCTATATAAAATCTACCCCTAATCTTCAGCTTTTCAAGCAACAAGTCGGATTTCAAATCGGGTCTACCAATCTGTAACTAGAGCTATTTTTGTAACCCTTCGCCTGTTTTTCTGGCTTCGGTAAAAATGTCAGAAGTTAGCAGATTCAATAAATTCAAAACAACTTTCACAAAAACTGCCGTTTTGACCCCTTTCCCAACATTTTACAGAAAACAATGTTTTCTATATAAAATCTACCCCTAATCTTCAGCTTTTCAAGCAACAAGTCGGATTTCAAATCGGGTCTACCAATCTGTAACTAGAGCTATTTTTGTAACCCTTCGCCTGTTTTTCTGGCTTCGGTAAAAAATGTCAGAAGTTAGCAGATTCATTAAATTCAAAACATTTTACAGAAAACAATGTTTTCTATATAAAATCTACCCCTAATCTTCAGCTTTTCAAGCAACAAGTCGGATTTCAAATCGGGTCTACCAATCTGTAACTAGAGCTATTTTTGTAACCCTTCGCCTGTTTTTCTGGCTTCGGTAAAAAATGTCAGAAGTTAGCACATTCATTAAATTCAAAACAACTTTCACAAAAACTGCCGTTTTGACCCCTTTCCCAACATTTTACAGAAAACAATGTTTTCTATATAAAATCTACCCTTAATCTTCAGCTTTTCAAGCAACAAGTCGGATTTCAAATCGGGTCTACCAATCTGTAACTAGAGCTATTTTTGTAACCCTTCGCCTGTTTTTCTGGCTTCGGTAAAAATGTCAGAAGTTAGCAGATTCATTAAATTCAAAACAACTTTCGCAAAAACTGCCGTTTTGACCCCTTTCCCAACATTTTACAGAATGTTTTCTATATAAAATCTACCCCTAATCTTCAGCTTTTCAAGCAACAAGTCGGATTTCAAATCGGGTCTACCAGTCTGTAACTAGAGCTATTTTTGAAACCCTTCGCCTGTTTTTCTGGCTTCGGTAAAAAATGTCAGAAGTTAGCAGATTCATTAAATTCAAAACAACTTTCACAAAAACTGCCGTTTTGACCCCTTTCCCAACATTTTACAGAAAACAATGTTTTCTATATAAAATCTACCCTTAATCTTCAGCTTTTCAAGCAACAAGTCGGATTTCAAATGGTGTCTACCAATCTGTAACTAGAGCTATTTTTGTAACCCTTCGCCTGTTTTTCTGGCTTCGGTAAAAAATGTCAGAAGTTAGCAGATTCATTAAATTCAAAACAACTTTCGCAAAAACTGCCGTTTTGACCCCTTTCCCAACATTTTACAGAATGTTTTCTATATAAAATCTACCCCTAATCTTCAGCTTTTCAAGCAACGAGTCGGATTTCAAATCGGGTCTACCAATCTGTAACTAGAGCTATTTTTGAAACCCTTCGCCTGTTTTTCTGGCTTCGGTAAAAAATGTCAGAAGTTAGCAGATTCATTAAATTCAAAACAACTTTCACAAAAACTGCCGTTTTGACCCCTTTCCCAACATTTTACAGAATGTTTTCTATATAAAATCTACCCCTAATCTTCAGCTTTTCAAGCAACAAGTTGGATTTCAAATCGGGTCTACCAATCTGTAACTAGAGCTATTTTTGTAACCCTTCGCCTGTTTTTCTGGCTTCGGTAAAAAATTTCAGAAGTTAGCAGATTCATTAAATTCAAAACAACTTTCACAAAAACTGCCGTTTTGACCCCTTTCCCAACATTTTACAGAAAACAATGTTTTCTATATAAAATCTACCCTTAATCTTCAGCTTTTCAAGCAACAAGTCGGATTTCAAATCGGGTCTACCAATCTGTAACTAGAGCTATTTTTGTAACCCTTCGCCTGTTTTTCTGGCTTCGGTAAAAAATGTCAGAAGTTAGCAGATTCATTAAATTCAAAACAACTTTCGCAAAAACTGCCGTTTTGACCCCTTTCCCAACATTTTACAGAATGTTTTCTATATAAAATCTACCCCTAATCTTCAGCTTTTCAAGCAACAAGTCGGATTTCAAATCGGGTCTACCAATCTGTAACTAGAGCTATTTTTGTAACCCTTCGCCTGTTTTTCTGGCTTCGGTAAAAATGTCAGAAGTTAGCAGATTCAATAAATTCAAAACAACTTTCACAAAAACTGCCGTTTTGACCCCTTTCCCAACATTTTACAGAAAACAATGTTTTCTATATAAAATCTACCCCTAATCTTCAGCTTTTCAAGCAACAAGTCGGATTTCAAATCGGGTCTACCAATCTGTAACTAGAGCTATTTTTGTAACCCTTCGCCTGTTTTTCTGGCTTCGGTAAAAAATGTCAGAAGTTAGCAGATTCATTAAATTCAAAACATTTTACAGAAAACAATGTTTTCTATATAAAATCTACCCCTAATCTTCAGCTTTTCAAGCAACAAGTCGGATTTCAAATCGGGTCTACCAATCTGTAACTAGAGCTATTTTTGTAACCCTTCGCCTGTTTTTCTGGCTTCGGTAAAAAATGTCAGAAGTTAGCAGATTCATTAAATTCAAAACATTTTACAGAAAACAATGTTTTCTATATAAAATCTACCCCTAATCTTCAGCTTTTCAAGCAACAAGTCGGATTTCAAATCGGGTCTACCAATCTGTAACTAGAGCTATTTTTGTAACCCTTCGCCTGTTTTTCTGGCTTCGGTAAAAAATGTCAGAAGTTAGCACATTCATTAAATTCAAAACAACTTTCACAAAAACTGCCGTTTTGACCCCTTTCCCAACATTTTACAGAAAACAATGTTTTCTATATAAAATCTACCCTTAATCTTCAGCTTTTCAAGCAACAAGTCGGATTTCAAATCGGGTCTACCAATCTGTAACTAGAGCTATTTTTGTAACCCTTCGCCTGTTTTTCTGGCTTCGGTAAAAAATGTCAGAAGTTAGCAGATTCATTAAATTCAAAACAACTTTCGCAAAAACTGCCGTTTTGACCCCTTTCCCAACATTTTACAGAATGTTTTCTATATAAAATCTACCCCTAATCTTCAGCTTTTCAAGCAACAAGTCGGATTTCAAATCGGGTCTACCAATCTGTAACTAGAGCTATTTTTGTAACCCTTCGCCTGTTTTTCTGGCTTCGGTAAAAATTTCAGAAGTTAGCAGATTCAATAAATTCAAAACAACTTTCACAAAAACTGCCGTTTTGACCCCTTTCCCAACATTTTACAGAAAACAATGTTTTTTTATATAAAATCTACCCTTAATCTTCAGCTTTTCAAGCAACAAGTCGGATTTCAAATCGGGTCTACCAATCTGTAACTAGAGCTATTTTTGTAACCCTTCGCCTGTTTTTCTGGCTTCGGTAAAAAATGTCAGAAGTTAGCAGATTCATTAAATTCAAAACAACTTTCGCAAAAACTGCCGTTTTGACCCCTTTCCCAACATTTTACAGAATGTTTTCTATATAAAATCTACCCCTAATCTTCAGCTTTTCAAGCAACAAGTCGGATTTCAAATCGGGTCTACCAATCTGTAACTAGAGCTATTTTTGTAACCCTTCGCCTGTTTTTCTGGCTTCGGTAAAAATGTCAGAAGTTAGCAGATTCAATAAATTCAAAACAACTTTCACAAAAACTGCCGTTTTGACCCCTTTCCCAACATTTTACAGAAAACAATGTTTTCTATATAAAATCTACCCCTAATCTTCAGCTTTTCAAGCAACAAGTCGGATTTCAAATCGGGTCTACCAATCTGTAACTAGAGCTATTTTTGTAACCCTTCGCCTGTTTTTCTGGCTTCGGTAAAAAATGTCAGAAGTTAGCAGATTCATTAAATTCAAAACATTTTACAGAAAACAATGTTATCTATATAAAATCTACCCCTAATCTTCAGCTTTTCAAGCAACAAGTCGGATTTCAAATCGGGTCTACCAATCTGTAACTAGAGCTATTTTTGTAACCCTTCGCCTGTTTTTCTGGCTTCGGTAAAAAATGTCAGAAGTTAGCACATTCATTAAATTCAAAACAACTTTCACAAAAACTGCCGTTTTGACCCCTTTCCCAACATTTTACAGAAAACAATGTTTTCTATATAAAATCTACCCTTAATCTTCAGCTTTTCAAGCAACAAGTCGGATTTCAAATCGGGTCTACCAATCTGTAACTAGAGCTATTTTTGTAACCCTTCGCCTGTTTTTCTGGCTTCGGTAAAAATGTCAGAAGTTAGCAGATTCATTAAATTCAAAACAACTTTCGCAAAAACTGCCGTTTTGACCCCTTTCCCAACATTTTACAGAATGTTTTCTATATAAAATCTACCCCTAATCTTCAGCTTTTCAAGCAACAAGTCGGATTTCAAATCGGGTCTACCAGTCTGTAACTGGAGCTATTTTTGAAACCCTTCGCCTGTTTTTCTGGCTTCGGTAAAAAATGTCAGAAGTTAGCAGATTCATTAAATTCAAAACAACTTTCACAAAAACTGCCGTTTTGACCCCTTTCCCAACATTTTACAGAAAACAATGTTTTCTATATAAAATCTACCCTTAATCTTCAGCTTTTCAAGCAACAAGTCGGATTTCAAATCGGGTCTACCAATCTGTAACTAGAGCTATTTTTGTAACCCTTCGCCTGTTTTTCTGGCTTCGGTAAAAAATGTCAGAAGTTAGCAGATTCATTAAATTCAAAACAACTTTCGCAAAAACTGCCGTTTTGACCCCTTTCCCAACATTTTACAGAATGTTTTCTATATAAAATCTACCCCTAATCTTCAGCTTTTCAAGCAACGAGTCGGATTTCAAATCGGGTCTACCAATCTGTAACTAGAGCTATTTTTGTAACCCTTCGCCTGTTTTTCTGGCTTCGGTAAAAAATGTCAGAAGTTAGCAGATTCATTAAATTCAAAACAACTTTCGCAAAAACTGCCGTTTTGACCCCTTTCCCAACATTTTACAGAATGTTTTCTATATAAAATCTACCCCTAATCTTCAGCTTTTCAAGCAACAAGTTGGATTTCAAATCGGGTCTACCAATCTGTAACTAGAGCTATTTTTGTAACCCTTCGCCTGTTTTTCTGGCTTCGGTAAAAAATTTCAGAAGTTAGCAGATTCATTAAATTCAAAACAACTTTCGCAAAAACTGCCGTTTTGACCCCTTTCCCAACATTTTACAGAATGTTTTCTATATAAAATCTACCCCTAATCTTCAGCTTTTCAAGCAACGAGTCGGATTTCAAATCGGGTCTACCAATCTGTAACTAGAGCTATTTTTGAAACCCTTCGCCTGTTTTTCTGGCTTCGGTAAAAAATGTCAGAAGTTAGCAGATTCATTAAATTCAAAACAACTTTCACAAAAACTGCCGTTTTGACCCCTTTCCCAACATTTTACAGAATGTTTTCTATATAAAATCTACCCCTAATCTTCAGCTTTTCAAGCAACAAGTTGGATTTCAAATCGGGTCTACCAATCTGTAACTAGAGCTATTTTTGTAACCCTTCGCCTGTTTTTCTGGCTTCGGTAAAAAATTTCAGAAGTTAGCAGATTCATTAAATTCAAAACAACTTTCACAAAAACTGCCGTTTTGACCCCTTTCCCAACATTTTACAGAAAACAATGTTTTCTATATAAAATCTACCCTTAATCTTCAGCTTTTCAAGCAACAAGTCGGATTTCAAATCGGGTCTACCAATCTGTAACTAGAGCTATTTTTGTAACCCTTCGCCTGTTTTTCTGGCTTCGGTAAAAAATGTCAGAAGTTAGCAGATTCATTAAATTCAAAACAACTTTCACAAAAACTGCCGTTTTGACCCCTTTCCCAACATTTTACAGAATGTTTTCTATATAAAATCTACCCCTAATCTTCAGCTTTTCAAGCAACGAGTCGGATTTCAAATCGGGTCTACCAATCTGTAACTAGAGCTATTTTTGAAACCCTTCGCCTGTTTTTCTGGCTTCGGTAAAAAATGTCAGAAGTTAGCAGATTCATTAAATTCAAAACAACTTTCACAAAAACTGCCGTTTTGACCCCTTTCCCAACATTTTACAGAATGTTTTCTATATAAAATCTACCCCTAATCTTCAGCTTTTCAAGCAACAAGTCGGATTTCAAATCGGGTCTACCAATCTGTAACTAGAGCTATTTTTGTAACCCTTCGCCTGTTTTTCTGGCTTCGGTAAAAAATTTCAGAAGTTAGCAGATTCATTAAATTCAAAACAACTTTCACAAAAACTGCCGTTTTGACCCCTTTCCCAACATTTTACAGAAAACAATGTTTTCTATATAAAATCTACCCTTAATCTTCAGCTTTTCAAGCAACAAGTCGGATTTCAAATCGGGTCTACCAATCTGTAACTAGAGCTATTTTTGTAACCCTTCGCCTGTTTTTCTGGCTTCGGTAAAAAATGTCAGAAGTTAGCAGATTCATTAAATTCAAAACAACTTTCACAAAAACTGCCGTTTTGACCCCTTTCCCAACATTTTACAGAATGTTTTCTATATAAAATCTACCCCTAATCTTCAGCTTTTCAAGCAACGAGTCGGATTTCAAATCGGGTCTACCAATCTGTAACTAGAGCTATTTTTGAAACCCTTCGCCTGTTTTTCTGGCTTCGGTAAAAAATGTCAGAAGTTAGCAGATTCATTAAATTCAAAACAACTTTCGCAAAAACTGCCGTTTTGACCCCTTTCCCAACATTTTAAAGAATGTTTTCTATATAAAATCTACCCCTAATCTTCAGCTTTTCAAGCAACAAGTCGGATTTCAAATCGGGTCTACCAATCTGTAACTAGAGCTATTTTTGTAACCCTTCGCCTGTTTTTCTGGCTTCGGTAAAAAATGTCAGAAGTTAGCAGATTCATTAAATTCAAAACAACTTTCACAAAAACTGCCGTTTTGACCCCTTTCCCAACATTATACAGAATGTTTTCTATATAAAATCTACCCCTAATCTTCAGCTTTTCAAGCAACAAGTCGGATTTCAAATGGTGTCTACCAATCTGTAACTAGAGCTATTTTTGTAACCCTTCGCCTGTTTTTCTGGCTTCGGTAAAAATGTCAGAAGTTAGCAGATTCATTAAATTCAAAACAACTTTCGCAAAAACTGCCGTTTTGACCCCTTTCCCAACATTTTACAGAATGTTTTCTATATAAAATCTACCCCTAATCTTCAGCTTTTCAAGCAACAAGTCGGATTTCAAATCGGGTCTACCAGTCTGTAACTAGAGCTATTTTTGAAACCCTTCGCCTGTTTTTCTGGCTTCGGTAAAAAATGTCAGAAGTTAGCAGATTCATTAAATTCAAAACAACTTTCACAAAAACTGCCGTTTTGACCCCTTTCCCAACATTTTACAGAAAACAATGTTTTCTATATAAAATCTACCCTTAATCTTCAGCTTTTCAAGCAACAAGTCGGATTTCAAATCGGGTCTACCAATCTGTAACTAGAGCTATTTTTGTAACCCTTCGCCTGTTTTTCTGGCTTCGGTAAAAAATGTCAGAAGTTAGCAGATTCATTAAATTCAAAACAACTTTCGCAAAAACTGCCGTTTTGACCCCTTTCCCAACATTTTACAGAATGTTTTCTATATAAAATCTACCCCTAATCTTCAGCTTTTCAAGCAACGAGTCGGATTTCAAATCGGGTCTACCAATCTGTAACTAGAGCTATTTTTGAAACCCTTCGCCTGTTTTTCTGGCTTCGGTAAAAAATGTCAGAAGTTAGCAGATTCATTAAATTCAAAACAACTTTCACAAAAACTGCCGTTTTGACCCCTTTCCCAACATTTTACAGAATGTTTTCTATATAAAATCTACCCCTAATCTTCAGCTTTTCAAGCAACAAGTTGGATTTCAAATCGGGTCTACCAATCTGTAACTAGAGCTATTTTTGTAACCCTTCGCCTGTTTTTCTGGCTTCGGTAAAAAATTTCAGAAGTTAGCAGATTCATTAAATTCAAAACAACTTTCACAAAAACTGCCGTTTTGACCCCTTTCCCAACATTTTACAGAAAACAATGTTTTCTATATAAAATCTACCCTTAATCTTCAGCTTTTCAAGCAACAAGTCGGATTTCAAATCGGGTCTACCAATCTGTAACTAGAGCTATTTTTGTAACCCTTCGCCTGTTTTTCTGGCTTCGGTAAAAAATGTCAGAAGTTAGCAGATTCATTAAATTCAAAACAACTTTCACAAAAACTGCCGTTTAGACCCCTTTCCCAACATTTTACAGAATGTTTTCTATATAAAATCTACCCCTAATCTTCAGCTTTTCAAGCAACGAGTCGGATTTCAAATCGGGTCTACCAATCTGTAACTAGAGCTATTTTTGAAACCCTTCGCCTGTTTTTCTGGCTTCGGTAAAAAATGTCAGAAGTTAGCAGATTCATTAAATTCAAAACAACTTTCGCAAAAACTGCCGTTTTGACCCCTTTCCCAACATTTTAAAGAATGTTTTCTATATAAAATCTACCCCTAATCTTCAGCTTTTCAAGCAACAAGTCGGATTTCAAATCGGGTCTACCAATCTGTAACTAGAGCTATTTTTGTAACCCTTCGCCTGTTTTTCTGGCTTCGGTAAAAAATTTCAGAAGTTAGCAGATTCATTAAATTCAAAACAACTTTCACAAAAACTGCCGTTTTGACCCCTTTCCCAACATTTTACAGAAAACAATGTTTTCTATATAAAATCTACCCCTAATCTTCAGCTTTTCAAGCAACAAGTCGGATTTCAAATCGGGTCTACCAATCTGTAACTAGAGCTATTTTTGTAACCCTTCGCCTGTTTTTCTGGCTTCGGTAAAAAATGTCAGAAGTTAGCAGATTCATTAAATTCAAAACAACTTTCGCAAAAACTGCCGTTTTGACCCCTTTCCCAACATTTTACAGAATGTTTTCTATATAAAATCTACCCCTAATCTTCAGCTTTTCAAGCAACAAGTCGGATTTCAAATCGGGTCTACCAATCTGTAACTAGAGCTATTTTTGTAACCCTTCGCCTGTTTTTCTGGCTTCGGTAAAAATGTCAGAAGTTAGCAGATTCAATAAATTCAAAACAACTTTCACAAAAACTGCCGTTTTGACCCCTTTCCCAACATTTTACAGAAAACAATGTTTTCTATATAAAATCTACCCCTAATCTTCAGCTTTTCAAGCAACAAGTCGGATTTCAAATCGGGTCTACCAATCTGTAACTAGAGCTATTTTTGTAACCCTTCGCCTGTTTTTCTGGCTTCGGTAAAAAATGTCAGAAGTTAGCAGATTCATTAAATTCAAAACATTTTACAGAAAACAATGTTTTCTATATAAAATCTACCCCTAATCTTCAGCTTTTCAAGCAACAAGTCGGATTTCAAATCGGGTCTACCAATCTGTAACTAGAGCTATTTTTGTAACCCTTCGCCTGTTTTTCTGGCTTCGGTAAAAAATGTCAGAAGTTAGCAGATTCATTTATTTCAAAACAACTTTCACAAAAACTGCCGTTTTGACCCCTTTCCCAAAATTTTACAGAAAACAATGTTTTCTATATAAAATCTACCCCTAATCTTCAGCTTTCAAGCAACAAGTCGGATTTCAAATCGAGTCTACCAATCTGTAACTAGAGCAAATTTTGTAACCCTTCGCCTGTTTTTCTGGCTTCGGTAAAACATGTCAGAAGTTAGCAGATTCATTAAATTCAAAACAACTTTCCCAAAAACTGCCGTTTTGACCCCTTTCCCAAAATTTTACAGAAAACAATTTTTTCTATATAAAATCTACCCCAATCTTCAGCTTTTCAAGCAACAAGTCGGATTTCAAATCGGGTCTACCAATCTGTAACTAGAGCTATTTTTGTAATCCTTCGCCTGTTTTTCTGGCTTCAGTAAAAAATGTCAGAAGTTAGCAGATTCATTAAATTCAAAACATTTTACAGAAAACAATGTTTTCTATATAAAATCTACCCCTAATCTTCAGCTTTTCAAGCAACAAGTCGGATTTCAAATCGGGTCTACCAATCTGTAACTAGAGCTATTTTTGTAACCCTTCGCCTGTTTTTCTGGCTTCGGTAAAAAATGTCAGAAGTTAGCAGATTCAAAAAATTCAAAACAACTTTCACAAAAACTGCCGTTTTGACCCCTTTCCCAACATTTTACAGAAAACAATGTTTTCTATATAAAATCTACCCCTAATCTTCAGCTTTTCACGCAACAAGTCGGATTTCAAATCGGGTCTACCAATCTGTAACTAGAGCTATTTTTGTAAACCTTCGCCTGTTTTTCTGGCTTCGGTAAAAAATGTCAGAAGTTAGCACATTCATTAAATTCAAAACATTTTACAGAAAACAATGTTTTCTATATAAAATCTACCCCTAATCTTCAGCTTTTCAAGCAACAAGTCGGATTTCAAATCGGGTCTACCAATCTGTAACTAGAGCTATTTTTGTAACCCTTCGCCTGTTTTTCTGGCTTCGGTAAAAAATGTCAGAAGTTAGCACATTCATTAAATTCAAAACATTTTACAGAAAACAATGTTTTCTATATAAAATCTACCCCTAATCTTCAGCTTTTCAAGCAACAAGTCGGATTTCAAATCGGGTCTACCAATCTGTAACTAGAGCTATTTTTGTAACCCTTCGCCTGTTTTTCTGGCTTCGGTAAAAAATGTCAGAAGTTAGCAGATTCATTAAATTCAAAACAACTTTCACAAAAACTGCCGTTTTGACCCGTTTCCCAACATTTTACAGAAAACAATGTTTTCTATATAAAATCTACCGCTAATCTTCAGCTTTTCAAGCAACAAGTCGGATTTCAAATCGGGTCTACCAATCTGTAACTAGAGCTATTTTTGTAACCCTTCGCCTGTTTTTCTGGCTTCGGTAAAAAATGTCAGAAGTTAGCAGATTCATTAAATTCAAAACAACTTTTACAAAAACTGCCGTTTTGACCCCTTTCCCAACATTTTACAGAAAACAATGTTTTCTATATAAAATCTACCCCTAATCTTCAGCTTTTCAAGCAACAAGTCGGATTTCAAATCAGGTCTACCAATCTGTAACTAGAGCTATTTTTTTAACCCTTCGCCTGTTTTTCTGGCTTCGGTAAAAAATGTCAGAAGTTAGCAGATTCATTAAATTCAAAACAACTTTCACAAAAACTGCCGTTTTGACCCCTTTCCCAAAATTTTACAGAAAACAATGTTTTCTATATAAAATCTACCCCTAATCTTCAGCTTTCAAGCAACAAGTCGGATTTCAAATCGGGTCTACCAATCTGTAACTAGAGCAAATTTTGTAACCCTTCGCCTGTTTTTCTGGCTTCGGTAAAACATGTCAGAAGTTAGCAGATTCATTAAATTCAAAACAACTTTCCCAAAAACTGCCGTTTTGACCCCTTTCCCAAAATTTTACAGAAAACAATTTTTTCTATATAAAATCTACCCCAATCTTCAGCTTTTCAAGCAACAAGTCGGATTTCAAATCGGGTCTACCAATCTGTAACTAGAGCTATTTTTGTAATCCTTCACCTGTTTTTCTGGCTTCAGTAAAAAATGTCAGAAGTTAGCAGATTCATTAAATTCAAAACATTTTACAGAAAACAATGTTTTCTATATAAAATCTACCCCTAATCTTCAGCTTTTCAAGCAACAAGTCGGATTTCAAATCGGGTCTACCAATCTGTAACTAGAGCTATTTTTGTAACCCTTCGCCTGTTTTTCTGGCTTCGGTAAAAAATGTCAGAAGTTAGCACATTCATTCAATTCAAAACAACTTTCACAAAAACTGCCGTTTTGACCCCTTTCCCAACATTTTACAGAAAACAATGTTTTCTATATAAAATCTACCCCTAATCTTCAGCTTTTCAAGCAACAAGTCGGATTTCAAATCGGGTCTACCAATCTGTAACTAGAGCTATTTTTGTAACCCTTCGCCTGTTTTTCTGGCTTCGGTAAAAAATGTCAGAAGTTAGCACATTCATTAAATTCAAAACAACTTTCACAAAAACTGCCGTTTTGACCCCTTTCCCAACATTTTACAGAAAACAATGTTTTCTATATAAAATCTACCCTTAATCTTCAGCTTTTCAAGCAACAAGTCGGATTTCAAATCGGGTCTACCAATCTGTAACTAGAGCTATTTTTGTAACCCTTCGCCTGTTTTTCTGGCTTCGGTAAAAATGTCAGAAGTTAGCAGATTCATTAAATTCAAAACAACTTTCGCAAAAACTGCCGTTTTGACCCCTTTCCCAACATTTTACAGAATGTTTTCTATATAAAATCTACCCCTAATCTTCAGCTTTTCAAGCAACAAGTCGGATTTCAAATCGGGTCTACCAATCTGTAACTAGAGCTATTTTTGAAACCCTTCGCCTGTTTTTCTGGCTTCGGTAAAAAATGTCAGAAGTTAGCAGATTCATTAAATTCAAAACAACTTTCACAAAAACTGCCGTTTTGACCCCTTTCCCAACATTTTACAGAAAACAATGTTTTCTATATAAAATCTACCCTTAATCTTCAGCTTTTCAAGCAACAAGTCGGATTTCAAATCGGGTCTACCAATCTGTAACTAGAGCTATTTTTGTAACCCTTCGCCTGTTTTTCTGGCTTCGGTAAAAAATGTCAGAAGTTAGCAGATTCATTAAATTCAAAACAACTTTCGCAAAAACTGCCGTTTTGACCCCTTTCCCAACATTTTACAGAATGTTTTCTATATAAAATCTACCCCTAATCTTCAGCTTTTCAAGCAACAAGTCGGATTTCAAATCGGGTCTACCAATCTGTAACTAGAGCTATTTTTGAAACCCTTCGCCTGTTTTTCTGGCTTCGGTAAAAAATGTCAGAAGTTAGCAGATTCATTAAATTCAAAACAACTTTCACAAAAACTGCCGTTTTGACCCCTTTCCCAACATTTTACAGAATGTTTTCTATATAAAATCTACCCCTAATCTTCAGCTTTTCAAGCAACAAGTCGGATTTCAAATCGGGTCTACCAATCTGTAACTAGAGCTATTTTTGTAACCCTTCGCCTGTTTTTCTGGCTTCGGTAAAAAATGTCAGAAGTTAGCAGATTCATTAAATTCAAAACAACTTTCACAAAAACTGCCGTTTTGACCCCTTTCCCAACATTTTACAGAAAACAATGTTTTCTATATAAAATCTACCCTTAATCTTCAGCTTTTCAAGCAACAAGTCGGATTTCAAATCGGGTCTACCAATCTGTAACTAGAGCTATTTTTGTAACCCTTCGCCTGTTTTTCTGGCTTCGGTAAAAAATGTCAGAAGTTAGCAGATTCATTAAATTCAAAACAACTTTCGCAAAAACTGCCGTTTTGACCCCTTTCCCAACATTTTACAGAATGTTTTCTATATAAAATCTACCCCTAATCTTCAGCTTTTCAAGCAACAAGTCGGATTTCAAATCGGGTCTACCAATCTGTAACTAGAGCTATTTTTGTAACCCTTCGCCTGTTTTTCTGGCTTCGGTAAAAAATGTCAGAAGTTAGCAGATTCATTAAATTCAAAACAACTTTCACAAAAACTGCCGTTTTGACCCCTTTCCCAACATTTTACAGAAAACAATGTTTTCTATATAAAATCTACCCTTAATCTTCAGCTTTTCAAGCAACAAGTCGGATTTCAAATCGGGTCTACCAATCTGTAACTAGAGCTATTTTTGTAACCCTTCGCCTGTTTTTCTGGCTTCGGTAAAAAATGTCAGAAGTTAGCAGATTCATTAAATTCAAAACAACTTTCGCAAAAACTGCCGTTTTGACCCCTTTCCCAACATTTTACAGAATGTTTTCTATATAAAATCTACCCCTAATCTTCAGCTTTTCAAGCAACAAGTCGGATTTCAAATCGGGTCTACCAATCTGTAACTAGAGCTATTTTTGTAACCCTTCGCCTGTTTTTCTGGCTTCGGTAAAAAATGTCAGAAGTTAGCAGATTCATTAAATTCAAAACAACTTTCACAAAAACTGCCGTTTTGACCCCTTTCCCAACATTTTACAGAATGTTTTCTATATAAAATCTACCCCTAATCTTCAGCTTTTCAAGCAACAAGTCGGATTTCAAATCGGGTCTACCAATCTGTAACTAGAGCTATTTTTGTAACCCTTCGCCTGTTTTTCTGGCTTCGGTAAAAAATGTCAGAAGTTAGCAGATTCATTAAATTCAAAACAACTTTCACAAAAACTGCCGTTTTGACCCCTTTCCCAACATTTTACAGAATGTTTTCTATATAAAATCTACCCCTAATCTTCAGCTTTTCAAGCAACAAGTCGGATTTCAAATCGGGTCTACCAATCTGTAACTAGAGCTATTTTTGTAACCCTTCGCCTGTTTTTCTGGCTTCGGTAAAAAATGTCAGAAGTTAGCAGATTCATTAAATTCAAAACAACTTTCACAAAAACTGCCGTTTTGACCCCTTTCCCAACATTTTACAGAAAACAATGTTTTCTATATAAAATCTACCCTTAATCTTCAGCTTTTCAAGCAACAAGTCGGATTTCAAATCGGGTCTACCAATCTGTAACTAGAGCTATTTTTGTAACCCTTCGCCTGTTTTTCTGGCTTCGGTAAAAAATGTCAGAAGTTAGCAGATTCATTAAATTCAAAACAACTTTCGCAAAAACTGCCGTTTTGACCCCTTTCCCAACATTTTACAGAATGTTTTCTATATAAAATCTACCCCTAATCTTCAGCTTTTCAAGCAACAAGTCGGATTTCAAATCGGGTCTACCAATCTGTAACTAGAGCTATTTTTGTAACCCTTCGCCTGTTTTTCTGGCTTCGGTAAAAAATGTCAGAAGTTAGCAGATTCATTAAATTCAAAACAACTTTCACAAAAACTGCCGTTTTGACCCCTTTCCCAACATTTTACAGAATGTTTTCTATATAAAATCTACCCCTAATCTTCAGCTTTTCAAGCAACAAGTCGGATTTCAAATCGGGTCTACCAATCTGTAACTAGAGCTATTTTTGTAACCCTTCGCCTGTTTTTCTGGCTTCGGTAAAAAATGTCAGAAGTTAGCAGATTCATTAAATTCAAAACAACTTTCACAAAAACTGCCGTTTTGACCCCTTTCCCAACATTTTACAGAATGTTTTCTATATAAAATCTACCCCTAATCTTCAGCTTTTCAAGCAACAAGTCGGATTTCAAATCGGGTCTACCAATCTGTAACTAGAGCTATTTTTGTAACCCTTCGCCTGTTTTTCTGGCTTCGGTAAAAAATGTCAGAAGTTAGCAGATTCATTAAATTCAAAACAACTTTCACAAAAACTGCCGTTTTGACCCCTTTCCCAACATTTTACAGAAAACAATGTTTTCTATATAAAATCTACCCCTAATCTTCAGCTTTTCAAGCAACAAGTCGGATTTCAAATCGGGTCTACCAATCTGTAACTAGAGCTATTTTTGTAACCCTTCGCCTGTTTTTCTGGCTTCGGTAAAAAATGTCAGAAGTTAGCAGATTCATTAAATTCAAAACAACTTTCACAAAAACTGCCGTTTTGACCCCTTTCCCAACATTTTACAGAATGTTTTCTATATAAAATCTACCCCTAATCTTCAGCTTTTCAAGCAACAAGTCGGATTTCAAATCGGGTCTACCAATCTGTAACTAGAGCTATTTTTGAAACCCTTCGCCTGTTTTTCTGGCTTCGGTAAAAAATGTCAGAAGTTAGCAGATTCATTAAATTCAAAACAACTTTCACAAAAACTGCCGTTTTGACCCCTTTCCCAACATTTTACAGAATGTTTTCTATATAAAATCTACCCCTAATCTTCAGCTTTTCAAGCAACAAGTCGGATTTCAAATCGGGTCTACCAATCTGTAACTAGAGCTATTTTTGTAACCCTTCGCCTGTTTTTCTGGCTTCGGTAAAAAATGTCAGAAGTTAGCAGATTCATTAAATTCAAAACAACTTTCACAAAAACTGCCGTTTTGACCCCTTTCCCAACATTTTACAGAAAACAATGTTTTCTATATAAAATCTACCCCTAATCTTCAGCTTTTCAAGCAACAAGTCGGATTTCAAATCGGGTCTACCAATCTGTAACTAGAGCTATTTTTGTAACCCTTCGCCTGTTTTTCTGGCTTCGGTAAAAAATGTCAGAAGTTAGCAGATTCATTAAATTCAAAACAACTTTCACAAAAACTGCCGTTTTGACCCCTTTCCCAACATTTTACAGAATGTTTTCTATATAAAATCTACCCCTAATCTTCAGCTTTTCAAGCAACAAGTCGGATTTCAAATCGGGTCTACCAATCTGTAACTAGAGCTATTTTTGTAACCCTTCGCCTGTTTTTCTGGCTTCGGTAAAAAATGTCAGAAGTTAGCAGATTCATTAAATTCAAAACAACTTTCACAAAAACTGCCGTTTTGACCCCTTTCCCAACATTTTACAGAAAACAATGTTTTCTATATAAAATCTACCCTTAATCTTCAGCTTTTCAAGCAACAAGTCGGATTTCAAATCGGGTCTACCAATCTGTAACTAGAGCTATTTTTGTAACCCTTCGCCTGTTTTTCTGGCTTCGGTAAAAAATGTCAGAAGTTAGCAGATTCATTAAATTCAAAACAACTTTCGCAAAAACTGCCGTTTTGACCCCTTTCCCAACATTTTACAGAATGTTTTCTATATAAAATCTACCCCTAATCTTCAGCTTTTCAAGCAACAAGTCGGATTTCAAATCGGGTCTACCAATCTGTAACTAGAGCTATTTTTGTAACCCTTCGCCTGTTTTTCTGGCTTCGGTAAAAAATGTCAGAAGTTAGCAGATTCATTAAATTCAAAACAACTTTCACAAAAACTGCCGTTTTGACCCCTTTCCCAACATTTTACAGAATGTTTTCTATATAAAATCTACCCCTAATCTTCAGCTTTTCAAGCAACAAGTCGGATTTCAAATCGGGTCTACCAATCTGTAACTAGAGCTATTTTTGTAACCCTTCGCCTGTTTTTCTGGCTTCGGTAAAAAATGTCAGAAGTTAGCAGATTCATTAAATTCAAAACAACTTTCACAAAAACTGCCGTTTTGACCCCTTTCCCAACATTTTACAGAAAACAATGTTTTCTATATAAAATCTACCCCTAATCTTCAGCTTTTCAAGCAACAAGTCGGATTTCAAATCGGGTCTACCAATCTGTAACTAGAGCTATTTTTGTAACCCTTCGCCTGTTTTTCTGGCTTCGGTAAAAAATGTCAGAAGTTAGCAGATTCATTAAATTCAAAACAACTTTCACAAAAACTGCCGTTTTGACCCCTTTCCCAACATTTTACAGAATGTTTTCTATATAAAATCTACCCCTAATCTTCAGCTTTTCAAGCAACAAGTCGGATTTCAAATCGGGTCTACCAATCTGTAACTAGAGCTATTTTTGTAACCCTTCGCCTGTTTTTCTGGCTTCGGTAAAAAATGTCAGAAGTTAGCAGATTCATTAAATTCAAAACAACTTTCACAAAAACTGCCGTTTTGACCCCTTTCCCAACATTTTACAGAAAACAATGTTTTCTATATAAAATCTACCCCTAATCTTCAGCTTTTCAAGCAACAAGTCGGATTTCAAATCGGGTCTACCAATCTGTAACTAGAGCTATTTTTGTAACCCTTCGCCTGTTTTTCTGGCTTCGGTAAAAAATGTCAGAAGTTAGCAGATTCATTAAATTCAAAACAACTTTCGCAAAAACTGCCGTTTTGACCCCTTTCCCAACATTTTACAGAATGTTTTCTATATAAAATCTACCCCTAATCTTCAGCTTTTCAAGCAACAAGTCGGATTTCAAATCGGGTCTACCAATCTGTAACTAGAGCTATTTTTGTAACCCTTCGCCTGTTTTTCTGGCTTCGGTAAAAAATGTCAGAAGTTAGCAGATTCATTAAATTCAAAACAACTTTCACAAAAACTGCCGTTTTGACCCCTTTCCCAACATTTTACAGAATGTTTTCTATATAAAATCTACCCCTAATCTTCAGCTTTTCAAGCAACAAGTCGGATTTCAAATCGGGTCTACCAATCTGTAACTAGAGCTATTTTTGTAACCCTTCGCCTGTTTTTCTGGCTTCGGTAAAAAATGTCAGAAGTTAGCAGATTCATTAAATTCAAAACAACTTTCACAAAAACTGCCGTTTTGACCCCTTTCCCAACATTTTACAGAAAACAATGTTTTCTATATAAAATCTACCCTTAATCTTCAGCTTTTCAAGCAACAAGTCGGATTTCAAATCGGGTCTACCAATCTGTAACTAGAGCTATTTTTGTAACCCTTCGCCTGTTTTTCTGGCTTCGGTAAAAATGTCAGAAGTTAGCAGATTCAATAAATTCAAAACAACTTTCGCAAAAACTGCCGTTTTGGCCCCTTTCCTAACATTTTACAGAATGTTTTCTATATAAAATCTACCCCTAATCTTCAGCTTTTCAAGCAACAAGTCGGATTTCAAATCGGGTCTACCAATCTGTAACTAGAGCTATTTTTGTAACCCTTCGCCTGTTTTTCTGGCTTCGGTAAAAAATGTCAGAAGTTAGCAGATTCATTAAATTCAAAACAACTTTCACAAAAACTGCCGTTTTGACCCCTTTCCCAACATTTTACAGAATGTTTTCTATATAAAATCTACCCCTAATCTTCAGCTTTTCAAGCAACAAGTCGGATTTCAAATCGGGTCTACCAATCTGTAACTAGAGCTATTTTTGTAACCCTTCGCCTGTTTTTCTGGCTTCGGTAAAAAATGTCAGAAGTTAGCAGATTCATTAAATTCAAAACAACTTTCACAAAAACTGCCGTTTTGACCCCTTTCCCAACATTTTACAGAAAACAATGTTTTCTATATCAAATCTACCCCTAATCTTCAGCTTTTCAAGCAACAAGTCGGATTTCAAATCGGGTCTACCAATCTGTAACTAGAGCTATTTTTGTAACCCTTCGCCTGTTTTTCTGGCTTCGGTAAAAAATGTCAGAAGTTAGCAGATTCATTAAATTCAAAACAACTTTCACAAAAACTGCCGTTTTGACCCCTTTCCCAACATTTTACAGAAAACAATGTTTTCTATATAAAATCTACCCTTAATCTTCAGCTTTTCAAGCAACAAGTCGGATTTCAAATCGGGTCTACCAATCTGTAACTAGAGCTATTTTTGTAACCCTTCGCCTGTTTTTCTGGCTTCGGTAAAAAATGTCAGAAGTTAGCAGATTCATTAAATTCAAAACAACTTTCGCAAAAACTGCCGTTTTGACCCCTTTCCCAACATTTTACAGAATGTTTTCTATATAAAATCTACCCCTAATCTTCAGCTTTTCAAGCAACAAGTCGGATTTCAAATCGGGTCTACCAATCTGTAACTAGAGCTATTTTTGTAACCCTTCGCCTGTTTTTCTGGCTTCGGTAAAAAATGTCAGAAGTTAGCAGATTCATTAAATTCAAAACAACTTTCACAAAAACTGCCGTTTTGACCCCTTTCCCAACATTTTACAGAATGTTTTCTATATAAAATCTACCCCTAATCTTCAGCTTTTCAAGCAACAAGTCGGATTTCAAATCGGGTCTACCAATCTGTAACTAGAGCTATTTTTGTAACCCTTCGCCTGTTTTTCTGGCTTCGGTAAAAAATGTCAGAAGTTAGCAGATTCATTAAATTCAAAACAACTTTCACAAAAACTGCCGTTTTGACCCCTTTCCCAACATTTTACAGCAATGTTTTCTATATAAAATCTACCCCTAATCTTCAGCTTTTCAAGCAACAAGTCGGATTTCAAATCGGGTCTACCAATCTGTAACTAGAGCTATTTTTGTAACCCTTCGCCTGTTTTTCTGGCTTCGGTAAAAAATGTCAGAAGTTAGCAGATTCATTAAATTCAAAACAACTTTCACAAAAACTGCCGTTTTGACCCCTTTCCCAACATTTTACAGAAAACAATGTTTTCTATATAAAATCTACCCCTAATCTTCAGCTTTTCAAGCAACAAGTCGGATTTCAAATCGGGTCTACCAATCTGTAACTAGAGCTATTTTTGTAACCCTTCGCCTGTTTTTCTGGCTTCGGTAAAAAATGTCAGAAGTTAGCAGATTCATTAAATTCAAAACAACTTTCACAAAAACTGCCGTTTTGACCCCTTTCCCAACATTTTACAGAATGTTTTCTATATAAAATCTACCCCTAATCTTCAGCTTTTCAAGCAACAAGTCGGATTTCAAATCGGGTCTACCAATCTGTAACTAGAGCTATTTTTGTAACCCTTCGCCTGTTTTTCTGGCTTCGGTAAAAAATGTCAGAAGTTAGCAGATTCATTAAATTCAAAACAACTTTCACAAAAACTGCCGTTTTGACCCCTTTCCCAACATTTTACAGAATGTTTTCTATATAAAATCTACCCCTAATCTTCAGCTTTTCAAGCAACAAGTCGGATTTCAAATCGGGTCTACCAATCTGTAACTAGAGCTATTTTTGTAACCCTTCGCCTGTTTTTCTGGCTTCGGTAAAAAATGTCAGAAGTTAGCAGATTCATTAAATTCAAAACAACTTTCACAAAAACTGCCGTTTTGACCCCTTTCCCAACATTTTACAGAAAACAATGTTTTCTATATAAAATCTACCCCTAATCTTCAGCTTTTCAAGCAACAAGTCGGATTTCAAATCGGGTCTACCAATCTGTAACTAGAGCTATTTTTGTAACCCTTCGCCTGTTTTTCTGGCTTCGGTAAAAAATGTCAGAAGTTAGCAGATTCATTAAATTCAAAACAACTTTCACAAAAACTGCCGTTTTGACCCCTTTCCCAACATTTTACAGAATGTTTTCTATATAAAATCTACCCCTAATCTTCAGCTTTTCAAGCAACAAGTCGGATTTCAAATCGGGTCTACCAATCTGTAACTAGAGCTATTTTTGTAACCCTTCGCCTGTTTTTCTGGCTTCGGTAAAAAATGTCAGAAGTTAGCAGATTCATTAAATTCAAAACAACTTTCACAAAAACTGCCGTTTTGACCCCTTTCCCAACATTTTACAGAAAACAATGTTTTCTATATAAAATCTACCCCTAATCTTCAGCTTTTCAAGCAACAAGTCGGATTTCAAATCGGGTCTACCAATCTGTAACTAGAGCTATTTTTGTAACCCTTCGCCTGTTTTTCTGGCTTCGGTAAAAAATGTCAGAAGTTAGCAGATTCATTAAATTCAAAACAACTTTCACAAAAACTGCCGTTTTGACCCCTTTCCCAACATTTTACAGAATGTTTTCTATATAAAATCTACCCCTAATCTTCAGCTTTTCAAGCAACAAGTCGGATTTCAAATCGGGTCTACCAATCTGTAACTAGAGCTATTTTTGTAACCCTTCGCCTGTTTTTCTGGCTTCGGTAAAAAATGTCAGAAGTTAGCAGATTCATTAAATTCAAAACAACTTTCACAAAAACTGCCGTTTTGACCCCTTTCCCAACATTTTACAGAATGTTTTCTATATAAAATCTACCCCTAATCTTCAGCTTTTCAAGCAACAAGTCGGATTTCAAATCGGGTCTACCAATCTGTAACTAGAGCTATTTTTGTAACCCTTCGCCTGTTTTTCTGGCTTCGGTAAAAAATGTCAGAAGTTAGCAGATTCATTAAATTCAAAACAACTTTCACAAAAACTGCCGTTTTGACCCCTTTCCCAACATTTTACAGAATGTTTTCTATATAAAATCTACCCCTAATCTTCAGCTTTTCAAGCAACAAGTCGGATTTCAAATCGGGTCTACCAATCTGTAACTAGAGCTATTTTTGTAACCCTTCGCCTGTTTTTCTGGCTTCGGTAAAAAATGTCAGAAGTTAGCAGATTCATTAAATTCAAAACAACTTTCACAAAAACTGCCGTTTTGACCCCTTTCCCAACATTTTACAGAATGTTTTCTATATAAAATCTACCCCTAATCTTCAGCTTTTCAAGCAACAAGTCGGATTTCAAATCGGGTCTACCAATCTGTAACTAGAGCTATTTTTGTAACCCTTCGCCTGTTTTTCTGGCTTCGGTAAAAAATGTCAGAAGTTAGCAGATTCATTAAATTCAAAACAACTTTCACAAAAACTGCCGTTTTGACCCCTTTCCCAACATTTTACAGAAAACAATGTTTTCTATATAAAATCTACCCTTAATCTTCAGCTTTTCAAGCAACAAGTCGGATTTCAAATCGGGTCTACCAATCTGTAACTAGAGCTATTTTTGTAACCCTTCGCCTGTTTTTCTGGCTTCGGTAAAAATGTCAGAAGTTAGCAGATTCAATAAATTCAAAACAACTTTCGCAAAAACTGCCGTTTTGGCCCCTTTCCTAACATTTTACAGAATGTTTTCTATATAAAATCTACCCCTAATCTTCAGCTTTTCAAGCAACAAGTCGGATTTCAAATCGGGTCTACCAATCTGTAACTAGAGCTATTTTTGTAACCCTTCGCCTGTTTTTCTGGCTTCGGTAAAAAATGTCAGAAGTTAGCAGTTTCATTAAATTCAAAACAACTTTCACAAAAACTGCCGTTTTGACCCCTTTCCCAACATTTTACAGAATGTTTTCTATATAAAATCTACCCCTAATCTTCAGCTTTTCAAGCAACAAGTCGGATTTCAAATCGGGTCTACCAATCTGTAACTAGAGCTATTTTTGTAACCCTTCGCCTGTTTTTCTGGCTTCGGTAAAAAATGTCAGAAGTTAGCAGATTCATTAAATTCAAAATAACTTTCACAAAAACTGCCGTTTTGACCCCTTTCCCAACATTTTACAGAAAACAATGTTTTCTATATCAAATCTACCCCTAATCTTCAGCTTTTCAAGCAACAAGTCGGATTTCAAATCGGGTCTACCAATCTGTAACTAGAGCTATTTTTGTAACCCTTCGCCTGTTTTTCTGGCTTCGGTAAAAAATGTCAGAAGTTAGCAGATTCATTAAATTCAAAACAACTTTCACAAAAACTGCCGTTTTGACCCCTTTCCCAACATTTTACAGAATGTTTTCTATATAAAATCTACCCCTAATCTTCAGCTTTTCAAGCAACAAGTCGGATTTCAAATCGGGTCTACCAATCTGTAACTAGAGCTATTTTTGTAACCCTTCGCCTGTTTTTCTGGCTTCGGTAAAAAATGTCAGAAGTTAGCAGATTCATTAAATTCAAAACAACTTTCACAAAAACTGCCGTTTTGACCCCTTTCCCAACATTTTACAGAAAACAATGTTTTCTATATAAAATCTACCCTTAATCTTCAGCTTTTCAAGCAACAAGTCGGATTTCAAATCGGGTCTACCAATCTGTAACTAGAGCTATTTTTGTAACCCTTCGCCTGTTTTTCTGGCTTCGGTAAAAATGTCAGAAGTTAGCAGATTCAATAAATTCAAAACAACTTTCGCAAAAACTGCCGTTTTGGCCCCTTTCCTAACATTTTACAGAATGTTTTCTATATAAAATCTACCCCTAATCTTCAGCTTTTCAAGCAACAAGTCGGATTTCAAATCGGGTCTACCAATCTGTAACTAGAGCTATTTTTGTAACCCTTCGCCTGTTTTTCTGGCTTCGGTAAAAAATGTCAGAAGTTAGCAGATTCATTAAATTCAAAACAACTTTCACAAAAACTGCCGTTTTGACCCCTTTCCCAACATTTTACAGAATGTTTTCTATATAAAATCTACCCCTAATCTTCAGCTTTTCAAGCAACAAGTCGGATTTCAAATCGGGTCTACCAATCTGTAACTAGAGCTATTTTTGTAACCCTTCGCCTGTTTTTCTGGCTTCGGTAAAAAATGTCAGAAGTTAGCAGATTCATTAAATTCAAAATAACTTTCACAAAAACTGCCGTTTTGACCCCTTTCCCAAAATTTTACAGAAAACAATGTTTTCTATATCAAATCTACCCCTAATCTTCAGCTTTTCAAGCAACAAGTCGGATTTCAAATCGGGTCTACCAATCTGTAACTAGAGCTATTTTTGTAACCCTTCGCCTGTTTTTCTGGCTTCGGTAAAAAATGTCAGAAGTTAGCAGATTCATTAAATTCAAAACAACTTTCACAAAAACTGCCGTTTTGACCCCTTTCCCAACATTTTACAGAATGTTTTCTATATAAAATCTACCCCTAATCTTCAGCTTTTCAAGCAACAAGTCGGATTTCAAATGGGGTCTACCAATCTGTAACTAGAGCTATTTTTGAAACCCTTCGCCTGTTTTTCTGGCTTCGGTAAAAAATGTCAGAAGTTAGCAGATTCATTAAATTCAAAACAACTTTCACAAAAACTGCCGTTTTGACCCCTTTCCCAACATTTTACAGAATGTTTTCTATATAAAATCTACCCCTAATCTTCAGCTTTTCAAGCAACAAGTCGGATTTCAAATCGGGTCTACCAATCTGTAACTAGAGCTATTTTTGTAACCCTTCGCCTGTTTTTCTGGCTTCGGTAAAAAATGTCAGAAGTTAGCAGATTCATTAAATTCAAAACAACTTTCACAAAAACTGCCGTTTTGACCCCTTTCCCAACATTTTACAGAATGTTTTCTATATAAAATCTACCCCTAATCTTCAGCTTTTCAAGCAACAAGTCGGATTTCAAATCGGGTCTACCAATCTGTAACTAGAGCTATTTTTGTAACCCTTCGCCTGTTTTTCTGGCTTCGGTAAAAAATGTCAGAAGTTAGCAGATTCATTAAATTCAAAACAACTTTCACAAAAACTGCCGTTTTGACCCCTTTCCCAACATTTTACAGAAAACAATGTTTTCTATATAAAATCTACCCTTAATCTTCAGCTTTTCAAGCAACAAGTCGGATTTCAAATCGGGTCTACCAATCTGTAACTAGAGCTATTTTTGTAACCCTTCGCCTGTTTTTCTGGCTTCGGTAAAAAATGTCAGAAGTTAGCAGATTCATTAAATTCAAAACAACTTTCGCAAAAACTGCCGTTTTGACCCCTTTCCCAACATTTTACAGAATGTTTTCTATATAAAATCTACCCCTAATCTTCAGCTTTTCAAGCAACAAGTCGGATTTCAAATCGGGTCTACCAATCTGTAACTAGAGCTATTTTTGTAACCCTTCGCCTGTTTTTCTGGCTTCGGTAAAAAATGTCAGAAGTTAGCAGATTCATTAAATTCAAAACAACTTTCACAAAAACTGCCGTTTTGACCCCTTTCCCAACATTTTACAGAATGTTTTCTATATAAAATCTACCCCTAATCTTCAGCTTTTCAAGCAACAAGTCGGATTTCAAATCGGGTCTACCAATCTGTAACTAGAGCTATTTTTGTAACCCTTCGCCTGTTTTTCTGGCTTCGGTAAAAAATGTCAGAAGTTAGCAGATTCATTAAATTCAAAACAACTTTCACAAAAACTGCCGTTTTGACCCCTTTCCCAACATTTTACAGAAAACAATGTTTTCTATATCAAATCTACCCCTAATCTTCAGCTTTTCAAGCAACAAGTCGGATTTCAAATCGGGTCTACCAATCTGTAACTAGAGCTATTTTTGTAACCCTTCGCCTGTTTTTCTGGCTTCGGTAAAAAATGTCAGAAGTTAGCAGATTCATTAAATTCAAAACAACTTTCACAAAAACTGCCGTTTTGACCCCTTTCCCAACATTTTACAGAATGTTTTCTATATAAAATCTACCCCTAATCTTCAGCTTTTCAAGCAACAAGTCGGATTTCAAATGGGGTCTACCAATCTGTAACTAGAGCTATTTTTGAAACCCTTCGCCTGTTTTTCTGGCTTCGGTAAAAAATGTCAGAAGTTAGCAGATTCATTAAATTCAAAACAACTTTCACAAAAACTGCCGTTTTGACCCCTTTCCCAACATTTTACAGAATGTTTTCTATATAAAATCTACCCCTAATCTTCAGCTTTTCAAGCAACAAGTCGGATTTCAAATCGGGTCTACCAATCTGTAACTAGAGCTATTTTTGTAACCCTTCGCCTGTTTTTCTGGCTTCGGTAAAAATGTCAGAAGTTAGCAGATTCAATAAATTCAAAACAACTTTCGCAAAAACTGCCGTTTTGGCCCCTTTCCTAACATTTTACAGAATGTTTTCTATATAAAATCTACCCCTAATCTTCAGCTTTTCAAGCAACAAGTCGGATTTCAAATCGGGTCTACCAATCTGTAACTAGAGCTATTTTTGTAACCCTTCGCCTGTTTTTCTGGCTTCGGTAAAAAATGTCAGAAGTTAGCAGATTCATTAAATTCAAAACAACTTTCACAAAAACTGCCGTTTTGACCCCTTTCCCAACATTTTACAGAATGTTTTCTATATAAAATCTACCCCTAATCTTCAGCTTTTCAAGCAACAAGTCGGATTTCAAATCGGGTCTACCAATCTGTAACTAGAGCTATTTTTGTAACCCTTCGCCTGTTTTTCTGGCTTCGGTAAAAAATGTCAGAAGTTAGCAGATTCATTAAATTCAAAACAACTTTCACAAAAACTGCCGTTTTGACCCCTTTCCCAACATTTTACAGAAAACAATGTTTTCTATATCAAATCTACCCCTAATCTTCAGCTTTTCAAGCAACAAGTCGGATTTCAAATCGGGTCTACCAATCTGTAACTAGAGCTATTTTTGTAACCCTTCGCCTGTTTTTCTGGCTTCGGTAAAAAATGTCAGAAGTTAGCAGATTCATTAAATTCAAAACAACTTTCACAAAAACTGCCGTTTTGACCCCTTTCCCAACATTTTACAGAATGTTTTCTATATAAAATCTACCCCTAATCTTCAGCTTTTCAAGCAACAAGTCGGATTTCAAATCGGGTCTACCAATCTGTAACTAGAGCTATTTTTGTAACCCTTCGCCTGTTTTTCTGGCTTCGGTAAAAAATGTCAGAAGTTAGCAGATTCATTAAATTCAAAACAACTTTCACAAAAACTGCCGTTTTGACCCCTTTCCCAACATTTTACAGAATGTTTTCTATATAAAATCTACCCCTAATCTTCAGCTTTTCAAGCAACAAGTCGGATTTCAAATCGGGTCTACCAATCTGTAACTAGAGCTATTTTTGTAACCCTTCGCCTGTTTTTCTGGCTTCGGTAAAAAATGTCAGAAGTTAGCAGATTCATTAAATTCAAAACAACTTTCACAAAAACTGCCGTTTTGACCCCTTTCCCAACATTTTACAGAATGTTTTCTATATAAAATCTACCCCTAATCTTCAGCTTTTCAAGCAACAAGTCGGATTTCAAATCGGGTCTACCAATCTGTAACTAGAGCTATTTTTGTAACCCTTCGCCTGTTTTTCTGGCTTCGGTAAAAAATGTCAGAAGTTAGCAGATTCATTAAATTCAAAACAACTTTCGCAAAAACTGCCGTTTTGGCCCCTTTCCTAACATTTTACAGAATGTTTTCTATATAAAATCTACCCCTAATCTTCAGCTTTTCAAGCAACAAGTCGGATTTCAAATCGGGTCTACCAATCTGTAACTAGAGCTATTTTTGTAACCCTTCGCCTGTTTTTCTGGCTTCGGTAAAAAATGTCAGAAGTTAGCAGATTCATTAAATTCAAAACAACTTTCACAAAAACTGCCGTTTTGACCCCTTTCCCAACATTTTACAGAATGTTTTCTATATAAAATCTACCCCTAATCTTCAGCTTTTCAAGCAACAAGTCGGATTTCAAATCGGGTCTACCAATCTGTAACTAGAGCTATTTTTGTAACCCTTCGCCTGTTTTTCTGGCTTCGGTAAAAAATGTCAGAAGTTAGCAGATTCATTAAATTCAAAACAACTTTCACAAAAACTGCCGTTTTGACCCCTTTCCCAACATTTTACAGAAAACAATGTTTTCTATATAAAATCTACCCCTAATCTTCAGCTTTTCAAGCAACAAGTCGGATTTCAAATCGGGTCTACCAATCTGTAACTAGAGCTATTTTTGTAACCCTTCGCCTGTTTTTCTGGCTTCGGTAAAAAATGTCAGAAGTTAGCAGATTCATTAAATTCAAAACAACTTTCACAAAAACTGCCGTTTTGACCCCTTTCCCAACATTTTACAGAATGTTTTCTATATAAAATCTACCCCTAATCTTCAGCTTTTCAAGCAACAAGTCGGATTTCAAATCGGGTCTACCAATCTGTAACTAGAGCTATTTTTGTAACCCTTCGCCTGTTTTTCTGGCTTCGGTAAAAAATGTCAGAAGTTAGCAGATTCATTAAATTCAAAACAACTTTCACAAAAACTGCCGTTTTGACCCCTTTCCCAACATTTTACAGACATGTTTTCTATATAAAATCTACCCCTAATCTTCAGCTTTTCAAGCAACAAGTCGGATTTCAAATCGGGTCTACCAATCTGTAACTAGAGCTATTTTTGTAACCCTTCGCCTGTTTTTCTGGCTTCGGTAAAAATGTCAGAAGTTAGCAGATTCAATAAATTCAAAACAACTTTCGCAAAAACTGCCGTTTTGGCCCCTTTCCTAACATTTTACAGAATGTTTTCTATATAAAATCTACCCCTAATCTTCAGCTTTTCAAGCAACAAGTCGGATTTCAAATCGGGTCTACCAATCTGTAACTAGAGCTATTTTTGTAACCCTTCGCCTGTTTTTCTGGCTTCGGTAAAAAATGTCAGAAGTTAGCAGTTTCATTAAATTCAAAACAACTTTCACAAAAACTGCCGTTTTGACCCCTTTCCCAACATTTTACAGAATGTTTTCTATATAAAATCTACCCCTAATCTTCAGCTTTTCAAGCAACAAGTCGGATTTCAAATCGGGTCTACCAATCTGTAACTAGAGCTATTTTTGTAACCCTTCGCCTGTTTTTCTGGCTTCGGTAAAAAATGTCAGAAGTTAGCAGATTCATTAAATTCAAAATAACTTTCACAAAAACTGCCGTTTTGACCCCTTTCCCAAAATTTTACAGAAAACAATGTTTTCTATATCAAATCTACCCCTAATCTTCAGCTTTTCAAGCAACAAGTCGGATTTCAAATCGGGTCTACCAATCTGTAACTAGAGCTATTTTTGTAACCCTTCGCCTGTTTTTCTGGCTTCGGTAAAAAATGTCAGAAGTTAGCAGATTCATTAAATTCAAAACAACTTTCACAAAAACTGCCGTTTTGACCCCTTTCCCAACATTTTACAGAATGTTTTCTATATAAAATCTACCCCTAATCTTCAGCTTTTCAAGCAACAAGTCGGATTTCAAATCGGGTCTACCAATCTGTAACTAGAGCTATTTTTGTAACCCTTCGCCTGTTTTTCTGGCTTCGGTAAAAAATGTCAGAAGTTAGCAGATTCATTAAATTCAAAACAACTTTCACAAAAACTGCCGTTTTGACCCCTTTCCCAACATTTTACAGAATGTTTTCTATATAAAATCTACCCCTAATCTTCAGCTTTTCAAGCAACAAGTCGGATTTCAAATCGGGTCTACCAATCTGTAACTAGAGCTATTTTTGTAACCCTTCGCCTGTTTTTCTGGCTTCGGTAAAAAATGTCAGAAGTTAGCAGATTCATTAAATTCAAAACAACTTTCACAAAAACTGCCGTTTTGACCCCTTTCCCAACATTTTACAGAAAACAATGTTTTCTATATAAAATCTACCCCTAATCTTCAGCTTTTCAAGCAACAAGTCGGATTTCAAATCGGGTCTACCAATCTGTAACTAGAGCTATTTTTGTAACCCTTCGCCTGTTTTTCTGGCTTCGGTAAAAAATGTCAGAAGTTAGCAGATTCATTAAATTCAAAACAACTTTCGCAAAAACTGCCGTTTTGGCCCCTTTCCCAACATTTTACAGAATGTTTTCTATATAAAATCTACCCCTAATCTTCAGCTTTTCAAGCAACAAGTCGGATTTCAAATCGGGTCTACCAATCTGTAACTAGAGCTATTTTTGTAACCCTTCGCCTGTTTTTCTGGCTTCGGTAAAAAATGTCAGAAGTTAGCAGTTTCATTAAATTCAAAACAACTTTCACAAAAACTGCCGTTTTGACCCCTTTCCCAACATTTTACAGAATGTTTTCTATATAAAATCTACCCCTAATCTTCAGCTTTTCAAGCAACAAGTCGGATTTCAAATCGGGTCTACCAATCTGTAACTAGAGCTATTTTTGTAACCCTTCGCCTGTTTTTCTGGCTTCGGTAAAAAATGTCAGAAGTTAGCAGATTCATTAAATTCAAAATAACTTTCACAAAAACTGCCGTTTTGACCCCTTTCCCAAAATTTTACAGAAAACAATGTTTTCTATATCAAATCTACCCCTAATCTTCAGCTTTTCAAGCAACAAGTCGGATTTCAAATCGGGTCTACCAATCTGTAACTAGAGCTATTTTTGTAACCCTTCGCCTGTTTTTCTGGCTTCGGTAAAAAATGTCAGAAGTTAGCAGATTCATTAAATTCAAAACAACTTTCACAAAAACTGCCGTTTTGACCCCTTTCCCAACATTTTACAGAATGTTTTCTATATAAAATCTACCCCTAATCTTCAGCTTTTCAAGCAACAAGTCGGATTTCAAATCGGGTCTACCAATCTGTAACTAGAGCTATTTTTGTAACCCTTCGCCTGTTTTTCTGGCTTCGGTAAAAAATGTCAGAAGTTAGCAGATTCATTAAATTCAAAACAACTTTCACAAAAACTGCCGTTTTGACCCCTTTCCCAACATTTTACAGAAAACAATGTTTTCTATATAAAATCTACCCCTAATCTTCAGCTTTTCAAGCAACAAGTCGGATTTCAAATCGGGTCTACCAATCTGTAACTAGAGCTATTTTTGTAACCCTTCGCCTGTTTTTCTGGCTTCGGTAAAAATGTCAGAAGTTAGCAGATTCAATAAATTCAAAACAACTTTCGCAAAAACTGCCGTTTTGGCCCCTTTCCTAACATTTTACAGAATGTTTTCTATATAAAATCTACCCCTAATCTTCAGCTTTTCAAGCAACAAGTCGGATTTCAAATCGGGTCTACCAATCTGTAACTAGAGCTATTTTTGTAACCCTTCGCCTGTTTTTCTGGCTTCGGTAAAAAATGTCAGAAGTTAGCAGTTTCATTAAATTCAAAACAACTTTCACAAAAACTGCCGTTTTGACCCCTTTCCCAACATTTTACAGAATGTTTTCTATATAAAATCTACCCCTAATCTTCAGCTTTTCAAGCAACAAGTCGGATTTCAAATCGGGTCTACCAATCTGTAACTAGAGCTATTTTTGTAACCCTTCGCCTGTTTTTCTGGCTTCGGTAAAAAATGTCAGAAGTTAGCAGATTCATTAAATTCAAAATAACTTTCACAAAAACTGCCGTTTTGACCCCTTTCCCAAAATTTTACAGAAAACAATGTTTTCTATATAAAATCTACCCCTAATCTTCAGCTTTTCAAGCAACAAGTCGGATTTCAAATCGGGTCTACCAATCTGTAACTAGAGCTATTTTTGTAACCCTTCGCCTGTTTTTCTGGCTTCGGTAAAAAATGTCAGAAGTTAGCAGATTCATTAAATTCAAAACAACTTTCACAAAAACTGCCGTTTTGACCCCTTTCCCAACATTTTACAGAATGTTTTCTATATAAAATCTACCCCTAATCTTCAGCTTTTCAAGCAACAAGTCGGATTTCAAATCGGGTCTACCAATCTGTAACTAGAGCTATTTTTGAAACCCTTCGCCTGTTTTTCTGGCTTCGGTAAAAAATGTCAGAAGTTAGCAGATTCATTAAATTCAAAACAACTTTCACAAAAACTGCCGTTTTGACCCCTTTCCCAACATTTTACAGAATGTTTTCTATATAAAATCTACCCCTAATCTTCAGCTTTTCAAGCAACAAGTCGGATTTCAAATCGGGTCTACCAATCTGTAACTAGAGCTATTTTTGTAACCCTTCGCCTGTTTTTCTGGCTTCGGTAAAAAATGTCAGAAGTTAGCAGATTCATTAAATTCAAAACAACTTTCGCAAAAACTGCCGTTTTGACCCCTTTCCCAACATTTTACAGAATGTTTTCTATATAAAATCTACCCCTAATCTTCAGCTTTTCAAGCAACAAGTCGGATTTCAAATCGGGTCTACCAATCTGTAACTAGAGCTATTTTTGTAACCCTTCGCCTGTTTTTCTGGCTTCGGTAAAAAATGTCAGAAGTTAGCAGATTCATTAAATTCAAAACAACTTTCACAAAAACTGCCGTTTTGACCCCTTTCCCAACATTTTACAGAATGTTTTCTATATAAAATCTACCCCTAATCTTCAGCTTTTCAAGCAACAAGTCGGATTTCAAATCGGGTCTACCAATCTGTAACTAGAGCTATTTTTGTAACCCTTCGCCTGTTTTTCTGGCTTCGGTAAAAAATGTCAGAAGTTAGCAGATTCATTAAATTCAAAACAACTTTCACAAAAACTGCCGTTTTGACCCCTTTCCCAACATTTTACAGAAAACAATGTTTTCTATATAAAATCTACCCTTAATCTTCAGCTTTTCAAGCAACAAGTCGGATTTCAAATCGGGTCTACCAATCTGTAACTAGAGCTATTTTTGTAACCCTTCGCCTGTTTTTCTGGCTTCGGTAAAAATGTCAGAAGTTAGCAGATTCAATAAATTCAAAACAACTTTCGCAAAAACTGCCGTTTTGGCCCCTTTCCTAACATTTTACAGAATGTTTTCTATATAAAATCTACCCCTAATCTTCAGCTTTTCAAGCAACAAGTCGGATTTCAAATCGGGTCTACCAATCTGTAACTAGAGCTATTTTTGTAACCCTTCGCCTGTTTTTCTGGCTTCGGTAAAAAATGTCAGAAGTTAGCAGTTTCATTAAATTCAAAACAACTTTCACAAAAACTGCCGTTTTGACCCCTTTCCCAACATTTTACAGAATGTTTTCTATATAAAATCTACCCCTAATCTTCAGCTTTTCAAGCAACAAGTCGGATTTCAAATCGGGTCTACCAATCTGTAACTAGAGCTATTTTTGTAACCCTTCGCCTGTTTTTCTGGCTTCGGTAAAAAATGTCAGAAGTTAGCAGATTCATTAAATTCAAAATAACTTTCACAAAAACTGCCGTTTTGACCCCTTTCCCAAAATTTTACAGAAAACAATGTTTTCTATATCAAATCTACCCCTAATCTTCAGCTTTTCAAGCAACAAGTCGGATTTCAAATCGGGTCTACCAATCTGTAACTAGAGCTATTTTTGTAACCCTTCGCCTGTTTTTCTGGCTTCGGTAAAAAATGTCAGAAGTTAGCAGATTCATTAAATTCAAAACAACTTTCACAAAAACTGCCGTTTTGACCCCTTTCCCAACATTTTACAGAATGTTTTCTATATAAAATCTACCCCTAATCTTCAGCTTTTCAAGCAACAAGTCGGATTTCAAATGGGGTCTACCAATCTGTAACTAGAGCTATTTTTGAAACCCTTCGCCTGTTTTTCTGGCTTCGGTAAAAAATGTCAGAAGTTAGCAGATTCATTAAATTCAAAACAACTTTCACAAAAACTGCCGTTTTGACCCCTTTCCCAACATTTTACAGAATGTTTTCTATATAAAATCTACCCCTAATCTTCAGCTTTTCAAGCAACAAGTCGGATTTCAAATGGGTCTACCAATCTGTAACTAGAGCTATTTTTGAAACCCTTCGCCTGTTTTTCTGGCTTCGGTAAAAAATGTCAGAAGTTAGCAGATTCATTAAATTCAAAACAACTTTCACAAAAACTGCCGTTTTGACCCCTTTCCCAACATTTTACAGAATGTTTTCTATATAAAATCTACCCCTAATCTTCAGCTTTTCAAGCAACAAGTCGGATTTCAAATCGGGTCTACCAATCTGTAACTAGAGCTATTTTTGTAACCCTTCGCCTGTTTTTCTGGCTTCGGTAAAAAATGTCAGAAGTTAGCAGATTCATTAAATTCAAAACAACTTTCACAAAAACTGCCGTTTTGACCCCTTTCCCAACATTTTACAGAAAACAATGTTTTCTATATAAAATCTACCCTTAATCTTCAGCTTTTCAAGCAACAAGTCGGATTTCAAATCGGGTCTACCAATCTGTAACTAGAGCTATTTTTGTAACCCTTCGCCTGTTTTTCTGGCTTCGGTAAAAAATGTCAGAAGTTAGCAGATTCATTAAATTCAAAACAACTTTCGCAAAAACTGCCGTTTTGACCCCTTTCCCAACATTTTACAGAATGTTTTCTATATAAAATCTACCCCTAATCTTCAGCTTTTCAAGCAACAAGTCGGATTTCAAATCGGGTCTACCAATCTGTAACTAGAGCTATTTTTGTAACCCTTCGCCTGTTTTTCTGGCTTCGGTAAAAAATGTCAGAAGTTAGCAGATTCATTAAATTCAAAACAACTTTCACAAAAACTGCCGTTTTGACCCCTTTCCCAACATTTTACAGAATGTTTTCTATATAAAATCTACCCCTAATCTTCAGCTTTTCAAGCAACAAGTCGGATTTCAAATCGGGTCTACCAATCTGTAACTAGAGCTATTTTTGTAACCCTTCGCCTGTTTTTCTGGCTTCGGTAAAAAATGTCAGAAGTTAGCAGATTCATTAAATTCAAAACAACTTTCACAAAAACTGCCGTTTTGACCCCTTTCCCAACATTTTACAGAATGTTTTCTATATAAAATCTACCCCTAATCTTCAGCTTTTCAAGCAACAAGTCGGATTTCAAATCGGGTCTACCAATCTGTAACTAGAGCTATTTTTGTAACCCTTCGCCTGTTTTTCTGGCTTCGGTAAAAAATGTCAGAAGTTAGCAGATTCATTAAATTCAAAATAACTTTCACAAAAACTGCCGTTTTGACCCCTTTCCCAAAATTTTACAGAAAACAATGTTTTCTATATCAAATCTACCCCTAATCTTCAGCTTTTCAAGCAACAAGTCGGATTTCAAATCGGGTCTACCAATCTGTAACTAGAGCTATTTTTGTAACCCTTCGCCTGTTTTTCTGGCTTCGGTAAAAAATGTCAGAAGTTAGCAGATTCATTAAATTCAAAACAACTTTCACAAAAACTGCCGTTTTGACCCCTTTCCCAACATTTTACAGAATGTTTTCTATATAAAATCTACCCCTAATCTTCAGCTTTTCAAGCAACAAGTCGGATTTCAAATCGGGTCTACCAATCTGTAACTAGAGCTATTTTTGAAACCCTTCGCCTGTTTTTCTGGCTTCGGTAAAAAATGTCAGAAGTTAGCAGATTCATTAAATTCAAAACAACTTTCACAAAAACTGCCGTTTTGACCCCTTTCCCAACATTTTACAGAATGTTTTCTATATAAAATCTACCCCTAATCTTCAGCTTTTCAAGCAACAAGTCGGATTTCAAATCGGGTCTACCAATCTGTAACTAGAGCTATTTTTGTAACCCTTCGCCTGTTTTTCTGGCTTCGGTAAAAAATGTCAGAAGTTAGCAGATTCATTAAATTCAAAACAACTTTCACAAAAACTGCCGTTTTGACCCCTTTCCCAACATTTTACAGAATGTTTTCTATATAAAATCTACCCCTAATCTTCAGCTTTTCAAGCAACAAGTCGGATTTCAAATCGGGTCTACCAATCTGTAACTAGAGCTATTTTTGTAACCCTTCGCCTGTTTTTCTGGCTTCGGTAAAAAATTTCAGAAGTTAGCAGATTCATTAAATTCAAAACAACTTTCACAAAAACTGCCGTTTTGACCCCTTTCCCAACATTTTACAGAAAACAATGTTTTCTATATAAAATCTACCCTTAATCTTCAGCTTTTCAAGCAACAAGTCGGATTTCAAATCGGGTCTACCAATCTGTAACTAGAGCTATTTTTGTAACCCTTCGCCTGTTTTTCTGGCTTCGGTAAAAAATGTCAGAAGTTAGCAGATTCATTAAATTCAAAACAACTTTCACAAAAACTGCCGTTTTGACCCCTTTCCCAACATTTTACAGAAAACAATGTTTTCTATATAAAATCTACCCTTAATCTTCAGCTTTTCAAGCAACAAGTCGGATTTCAAATCGGGTCTACCAATCTGTAACTAGAGCTATTTTTGTAACCCTTCGCCTGTTTTTCTGGCTTCGGTAAAAAATGTCAGAAGTTAGCAGATTCATTAAATTCAAAACAACTTTCGCAAAAACTGCCGTTTTGACCCCTTTCCCAACATTTTACAGAATGTTTTCTATATAAAATCTACCCCTAATCTTCAGCTTTTCAAGCAACAAGTCGGATTTCAAATCGGGTCTACCAATCTGTAACTAGAGCTATTTTTGTAACCCTTCGCCTGTTTTTCTGGCTTCGGTAAAAAATGTCAGAAGTTAGCAGTTTCATTAAATTCAAAACAACTTTCACAAAAACTGCCGTTTTGACCCCTTTCCCAACATTTTACAGAATGTTTTCTATATAAAATCTACCCCTAATCTTCAGCTTTTCAAGCAACAAGTCGGATTTCAAATCGGGTCTACCAATCTGTAACTAGAGCTATTTTTGTAACCCTTCGCCTGTTTTTCTGGCTTCGGTAAAAAATGTCAGAAGTTAGCAGATTCATTAAATTCAAAATAACTTTCACAAAAACTGCCGTTTTGACCCCTTTCCCAAAATTTTACAGAAAACAATGTTTTCTATATCAAATCTACCCCTAATCTTCAGCTTTTCAAGCAACAAGTCGGATTTCAAATCGGGTCTACCAATCTGTAACTAGAGCTATTTTTGTAACCCTTCGCCTGTTTTTCTGGCTTCGGTAAAAAATGTCAGAAGTTAGCAGATTCATTAAATTCAAAACAACTTTCACAAAAACTGCCGTTTTGACCCCTTTCCCAACATTTTACAGAATGTTTTCTATATAAAATCTACCCCTAATCTTCAGCTTTTCAAGCAACAAGTCGGATTTCAAATGGGGTCTACCAATCTGTAACTAGAGCTATTTTTGAAACCCTTCGCCTGTTTTTCTGGCTTCGGTAAAAAATGTCAGAAGTTAGCAGATTCATTAAATTCAAAACAACTTTCACAAAAACTGCCGTTTTGACCCCTTTCCCAACATTTTACAGAATGTTTTCTATATAAAATCTACCCCTAATCTTCAGCTTTTCAAGCAACAAGTCGGATTTCAAATCGGGTCTACCAATCTGTAACTAGAGCTATTTTTGAAACCCTTCGCCTGTTTTTCTGGCTTCGGTAAAAAATGTCAGAAGTTAGCAGATTCATTAAATTCAAAACAACTTTCACAAAAACTGCCGTTTTGACCCCTTTCCCAACATTTTACAGAATGTTTTCTATATAAAATCTACCCCTAATCTTCAGCTTTTCAAGCAACAAGTCGGATTTCAAATCGGGTCTACCAATCTGTAACTAGAGCTATTTTTGTAACCCTTCGCCTGTTTTTCTGGCTTCGGTAAAAAATGTCAGAAGTTAGCAGATTCATTAAATTCAAAACAACTTTCACAAAAACTGCCGTTTTGACCCCTTTCCCAACATTTTACAGAAAACAATGTTTTCTATATAAAATCTACCCTTAATCTTCAGCTTTTCAAGCAACAAGTCGGATTTCAAATCGGGTCTACCAATCTGTAACTAGAGCTATTTTTGTAACCCTTCGCCTGTTTTTCTGGCTTCGGTAAAAAATGTCAGAAGTTAGCAGATTCATTAAATTCAAAACAACTTTCGCAAAAACTGCCGTTTTGACCCCTTTCCCAACATTTTACAGAATGTTTTCTATATAAAATCTACCCCTAATCTTCAGCTTTTCAAGCAACAAGTCGGATTTCAAATCGGGTCTACCAATCTGTAACTAGAGCTATTTTTGTAACCCTTCGCCTGTTTTTCTGGCTTCGGTAAAAAATGTCAGAAGTTAGCAGATTCATTAAATTCAAAACAACTTTCACAAAAACTGCCGTTTTGACCCCTTTCCCAACATTTTACAGAATGTTTTCTATATAAAATCTACCCCTAATCTTCAGCTTTTCAAGCAACAAGTCGGATTTCAAATCGGGTCTACCAATCTGTAACTAGAGCTATTTTTGTAACCCTTCGCCTGTTTTTCTGGCTTCGGTAAAAATGTCAGAAGTTAGCAGATTCAATAAATTCAAAACAACTTTCGCAAAAACTGCCGTTTTGGCCCCTTTCCTAACATTTTACAGAATGTTTTCTATATAAAATCTACCCCTAATCTTCAGCTTTTCAAGCAACAAGTCGGATTTCAAATCGGGTCTACCAATCTGTAACTAGAGCTATTTTTGTAACCCTTCGCCTGTTTTTCTGGCTTCGGTAAAAAATGTCAGAAGTTAGCAGATTCATTAAATTCAAAACAACTTTCACAAAAACTGCCGTTTTGACCCCTTTCCCAACATTTTACAGAATGTTTTCTATATAAAATCTACCCCTAATCTTCAGCTTTTCAAGCAACAAGTCGGATTTCAAATCGGGTCTACCAATCTGTAACTAGAGCTATTTTTGTAACCCTTCGCCTGTTTTTCTGGCTTCGGTAAAAAATGTCAGAAGTTAGCAGATTCATTAAATTCAAAACAACTTTCACAAAAACTGCCGTTTTGACCCCTTTCCCAACATTTTACAGAAAACAATGTTTTCTATATAAAATCTACCCTTAATCTTCAGCTTTTCAAGCAACAAGTCGGATTTCAAATCGGGTCTACCAATCTGTAACTAGAGCTATTTTTGTAACCCTTCGCCTGTTTTTCTGGCTTCGGTAAAAAATGTCAGAAGTTAGCAGATTCATTAAATTCAAAACAACTTTCGCAAAAACTGCCGTTTTGACCCCTTTCCCAACATTTTACAGAATGTTTTCTATATAAAATCTACCCCTAATCTTCAGCTTTTCAAGCAACAAGTCGGATTTCAAATCGGGTCTACCAATCTGTAACTAGAGCTATTTTTGTAACCCTTCGCCTGTTTTTCTGGCTTCGGTAAAAAATGTCAGAAGTTAGCAGATTCATTAAATTCAAAACAACTTTCACAAAAACTGCCGTTTTGACCCCTTTCCCAACATTTTACAGAAAACAATGTTTTCTATATAAAATCTACCCCTAATCTTCAGCTTTTCAAGCAACAAGTCGGATTTCAAATCGGGTCTACCAATCTGTAACTAGAGCTATTTTTGTAACCCTTCGCCTGTTTTTCTGGCTTCGGTAAAAAATGTCAGAAGTTAGCAGATTCATTAAATTCAAAACAACTTTCGCAAAAACTGCCGTTTTGACCCCTTTCCCAACATTTTACAGAATGTTTTCTATATAAAATCTACCCCTAATCTTCAGCTTTTCAAGCAACAAGTCGGATTTCAAATCGGGTCTACCAATCTGTAACTAGAGCTATTTTTGTAACCCTTCGCCTGTTTTTCTGGCTTCGGTAAAAAATGTCAGAAGTTAGCAGATTCATTAAATTCAAAACAACTTTCACAAAAACTGCCGTTTTGACCCCTTTCCCAACATTTTACAGAATGTTTTCTATATAAAATCTACCCCTAATCTTCAGCTTTTCAAGCAACAAGTCGGATTTCAAATCGGGTCTACCAATCTGTAACTAGAGCTATTTTTGTAACCCTTCGCCTGTTTTTCTGGCTTCGGTAAAAAATGTCAGAAGTTAGCAGATTCATTAAATTCAAAACAACTTTCACAAAAACTGCCGTTTTGACCCCTTTCCCAACATTTTACAGAATGTTTTCTATATAAAATCTACCCCTAATCTTCAGCTTTTCAAGCAACAAGTCGGATTTCAAATCGGGTCTACCAATCTGTAACTAGAGCTATTTTTGTAACCCTTCGCCTGTTTTTCTGGCTTCGGTAAAAAATGTCAGAAGTTAGCAGATTCATTAAATTCAAAACAACTTTCACAAAAACTGCCGTTTTGACCCCTTTCCCAACATTTTACAGAATGTTTTCTATATAAAATCTACCCCTAATCTTCAGCTTTTCAAGCAACAAGTCGGATTTCAAATCGGGTCTACCAATCTGTAACTAGAGCTATTTTTGTAACCCTTCGCCTGTTTTTCTGGCTTCGGTAAAAAATGTCAGAAGTTAGCAGATTCATTAAATTCAAAACAACTTTCACAAAAACTGCCGTTTTGACCCCTTTCCCAACATTTTACAGAAAACAATGTTTTCTATATAAAATCTACCCTTAATCTTCAGCTTTTCAAGCAACAAGTCGGATTTCAAATCGGGTCTACCAATCTGTAACTAGAGCTATTTTTGTAACCCTTCGCCTGTTTTTCTGGCTTCGGTAAAAAATGTCAGAAGTTAGCAGATTCATTAAATTCAAAACAACTTTCGCAAAAACTGCCGTTTTGACCCCTTTCCCAACATTTTACAGAATGTTTTCTATATAAAATCTACCCCTAATCTTCAGCTTTTCAAGCAACAAGTCGGATTTCAAATCGGGTCTACCAATCTGTAACTAGAGCTATTTTTGTAACCCTTCGCCTGTTTTTCTGGCTTCGGTAAAAAATGTCAGAAGTTAGCAGATTCATTAAATTCAAAACAACTTTCACAAAAACTGCCGTTTTGACCCCTTTCCCAACATTTTACAGAATGTTTTCTATATAAAATCTACCCCTAATCTTCAGCTTTTCAAGCAACAAGTCGGATTTCAAATCGGGTCTACCAATCTGTAACTAGAGCTATTTTTGTAACCCTTCGCCTGTTTTTCTGGCTTCGGTAAAAAATGTCAGAAGTTAGCAGATTCATTAAATTCAAAATAACTTTCACAAAAACTGCCGTTTTGACCCCTTTCCCAAAATTTTACAGAAAACAATGTTTTCTATATCAAATCTACCCCTAATCTTCAGCTTTTCAAGCAACAAGTCGGATTTCAAATCGGGTCTACCAATCTGTAACTAGAGCTATTTTTGTAACCCTTCGCCTGTTTTTCTGGCTTCGGTAAAAAATGTCAGAAGTTAGCAGATTCATTAAATTCAAAACAACTTTCACAAAAACTGCCGTTTTGACCCCTTTCCCAACATTTTACAGAATGTTTTCTATATAAAATCTACCCCTAATCTTCAGCTTTTCAAGCAACAAGTCGGATTTCAAATGGGGTCTACCAATCTGTAACTAGAGCTATTTTTGAAACCCTTCGCCTGTTTTTCTGGCTTCGGTAAAAAATGTCAGAAGTTAGCAGATTCATTAAATTCAAAACAACTTTCACAAAAACTGCCGTTTTGACCCCTTTCCCAACATTTTACAGAATGTTTTCTATATAAAATCTACCCCTAATCTTCAGCTTTTCAAGCAACAAGTCGGATTTCAAATCGGGTCTACCAATCTGTAACTAGAGCTATTTTTGAAACCCTTCGCCTGTTTTTCTGGCTTCGGTAAAAAATGTCAGAAGTTAGCAGATTCATTAAATTCAAAACAACTTTCACAAAAACTGCCGTTTTGACCCCTTTCCCAACATTTTACAGAATGTTTTCTATATAAAATCTACCCCTAATCTTCAGCTTTTCAAGCAACAAGTCGGATTTCAAATCGGGTCTACCAATCTGTAACTAGAGCTATTTTTGTAACCCTTCGCCTGTTTTTCTGGCTTCGGTAAAAAATGTCAGAAGTTAGCAGATTCATTAAATTCAAAACAACTTTCACAAAAACTGCCGTTTTGACCCCTTTCCCAACATTTTACAGAAAACAATGTTTTCTATATAAAATCTACCCTTAATCTTCAGCTTTTCAAGCAACAAGTCGGATTTCAAATCGGGTCTACCAATCTGTAACTAGAGCTATTTTTGTAACCCTTCGCCTGTTTTTCTGGCTTCGGTAAAAAATGTCAGAAGTTAGCAGATTCATTAAATTCAAAACAACTTTCGCAAAAACTGCCGTTTTGACCCCTTTCCCAACATTTTACAGAATGTTTTCTATATAAAATCTACCCCTAATCTTCAGCTTTTCAAGCAACAAGTCGGATTTCAAATCGGGTCTACCAATCTGTAACTAGAGCTATTTTTGTAACCCTTCGCCTGTTTTTCTGGCTTCGGTAAAAAATGTCAGAAGTTAGCAGATTCATTAAATTCAAAACAACTTTCACAAAAACTGCCGTTTTGACCCCTTTCCCAACATTTTACAGAATGTTTTCTATATAAAATCTACCCCTAATCTTCAGCTTTTCAAGCAACAAGTCGGATTTCAAATCGGGTCTACCAATCTGTAACTAGAGCTATTTTTGTAACCCTTCGCCTGTTTTTCTGGCTTCGGTAAAAATGTCAGAAGTTAGCAGATTCAATAAATTCAAAACAACTTTCGCAAAAACTGCCGTTTTGGCCCCTTTCCTAACATTTTACAGAATGTTTTCTATATAAAATCTACCCCTAATCTTCAGCTTTTCAAGCAACAAGTCGGATTTCAAATCGGGTCTACCAATCTGTAACTAGAGCTATTTTTGTAACCCTTCGCCTGTTTTTCTGGCTTCGGTAAAAAATGTCAGAAGTTAGCAGTTTCATTAAATTCAAAACAACTTTCACAAAAACTGCCGTTTTGACCCCTTTCCCAACATTTTACAGAATGTTTTCTATATAAAATCTACCCCTAATCTTCAGCTTTTCAAGCAACAAGTCGGATTTCAAATCGGGTCTACCAATCTGTAACTAGAGCTATTTTTGTAACCCTTCGCCTGTTTTTCTGGCTTCGGTAAAAAATGTCAGAAGTTAGCAGATTCATTAAATTCAAAATAACTTTCACAAAAACTGCCGTTTTGACCCCTTTCCCAAAATTTTACAGAAAACAATGTTTTCTATATCAAATCTACCCCTAATCTTCAGCTTTTCAAGCAACAAGTCGGATTTCAAATCGGGTCTACCAATCTGTAACTAGAGCTATTTTTGTAACCCTTCGCCTGTTTTTCTGGCTTCGGTAAAAAATGTCAGAAGTTAGCAGATTCATTAAATTCAAAACAACTTTCACAAAAACTGCCGTTTTGACCCCTTTCCCAACATTTTACAGAAAACAATGTTTTCTATATAAAATCTACCCCTAATCTTCAGCTTTTCAAGCAACAAGTCGGATTTCAAATCGGGTCTACCAATCTGTAACTAGAGCTATTTTTGTAACCCTTCGCCTGTTTTTCTGGCTTCGGTAAAAAATGTCAGAAGTTAGCAGATTCATTAAATTCAAAACAACTTTCACAAAAACTGCCGTTTTGACCCCTTTCCCAACATTTTACAGAATGTTTTCTATATAAAATCTACCCCTAATCTTCAGCTTTTCAAGCAACAAGTCGGATTTCAAATCGGGTCTACCAATCTGTAACTAGAGCTATTTTTGTAACCCTTCGCCTGTTTTTCTGGCTTCGGTAAAAAATGTCAGAAGTTAGCAGATTCATTAAATTCAAAACAACTTTCACAAAAACTGCCGTTTTGACCCCTTTCCCAACATTTTACAGAATGTTTTCTATATAAAATCTACCCCTAATCTTCAGCTTTTCAAGCAACAAGTCGGATTTCAAATCGGGTCTACCAATCTGTAACTAGAGCTATTTTTGTAACCCTTCGCCTGTTTTTCTGGCTTCGGTAAAAAATGTCAGAAGTTAGCAGATTCATTAAATTCAAAACAACTTTCGCAAAAACTGCCGTTTTGACCCCTTTCCCAACATTTTACAGAATGTTTTCTATATAAAATCTACCCCTAATCTTCAGCTTTTCAAGCAACAAGTCGGATTTCAAATCGGGTCTACCAATCTGTAACTAGAGCTATTTTTGTAACCCTTCGCCTGTTTTTCTGGCTTCGGTAAAAAATGTCAGAAGTTAGCAGATTCATTAAATTCAAAACAACTTTCACAAAAACTGCCGTTTTGACCCCTTTCCCAACATTTTACAGAATGTTTTCTATATAAAATCTACCCCTAATCTTCAGCTTTTCAAGCAACAAGTCGGATTTCAAATCGGGTCTACCAATCTGTAACTAGAGCTATTTTTGTAACCCTTCGCCTGTTTTTCTGGCTTCGGTAAAAAATGTCAGAAGTTAGCAGATTCATTAAATTCAAAACAACTTTCACAAAAACTGCCGTTTTGACCCCTTTCCCAAAATTTTACAGAAAACAATGTTTTCTATATAAAATCTACCCCTAATCTTCAGCTTTTCAAGCAACAAGTCGGATTTCAAATCGGGTCTACCAATCTGTAACTAGAGCTATTTTTGTAACCCTTCGCCTGTTTTTCTGGCTTCGGTAAAAAATGTCAGAAGTTAGCAGATTCATTAAATTCAAAACAACTTTCACAAAAACTGCCGTTTTGACCCCTTTCCCAACATTTTACAGAATGTTTTCTATATAAAATCTACCCCTAATCTTCAGCTTTTCAAGCAACAAGTCGGATTTCAAATCGGGTCTACCAATCTGTAACTAGAGCTATTTTTGTAACCCTTCGCCTGTTTTTCTGGCTTCGGTAAAAAATGTCAGAAGTTAGCAGATTCATTAAATTCAAAACAACTTTCACAAAAACTGCCGTTTTGACCCCTTTCCCAACATTTTACAGAATGTTTTCTATATAAAATCTACCCCTAATCTTCAGCTTTTCAAGCAACAAGTCGGATTTCAAATCGGGTCTACCAATCTGTAACTAGAGCTATTTTTGTAACCCTTCGCCTGTTTTTCTGGCTTCGGTAAAAAATGTCAGAAGTTAGCAGATTCATTAAATTCAAAACAACTTTCACAAAAACTGCCGTTTTGACCCCTTTCCCAACATTTTACAGAATGTTTTCTATATAAAATCTACCCCTAATCTTCAGCTTTTCAAGCAACAAGTCGGATTTCAAATCGGGTCTACCAATCTGTAACTAGAGCTATTTTTGTAACCCTTCGCCTGTTTTTCTGGCTTCGGTAAAAAATGTCAGAAGTTAGCAGATTCATTAAATTCAAAACAACTTTCACAAAAACTGCCGTTTTGACCCCTTTCCCAACATTTTACAGAATGTTTTCTATATAAAATCTACCCCTAATCTTCAGCTTTTCAAGCAACAAGTCGGATTTCAAATGGGGTCTACCAATCTGTAACTAGAGCTATTTTTGAAACCCTTCGCCTGTTTTTCTGGCTTCGGTAAAAAATGTCAGAAGTTAGCAGATTCATTAAATTCAAAACAACTTTCACAAAAACTGCCGTTTTGACCCCTTTCCCAACATTTTACAGAATGTTTTCTATATAAAATCTACCCCTAATCTTCAGCTTTTCAAGCAACAAGTCGGATTTCAAATCGGGTCTACCAATCTGTAACTAGAGCTATTTTTGTAACCCTTCGCCTGTTTTTCTGGCTTCGGTAAAAAATGTCAGAAGTTAGCAGATTCATTAAATTCAAAACAACTTTCACAAAAACTGCCGTTTTGACCCCTTTCCCAACATTTTACAGAATGTTTTCTATATAAAATCTACCCCTAATCTTCAGCTTTTCAAGCAACAAGTCGGATTTCAAATCGGGTCTACCAATCTGTAACTAGAGCTATTTTTGTAACCCTTCGCCTGTTTTTCTGGCTTCGGTAAAAAATGTCAGAAGTTAGCAGATTCATTAAATTCAAAACAACTTTCACAAAAACTGCCGTTTTGACCCCTTTCCCAACATTTTACAGAAAACAATGTTTTCTATATAAAATCTACCCTTAATCTTCAGCTTTTCAAGCAACAAGTCGGATTTCAAATCGGGTCTACCAATCTGTAACTAGAGCTATTTTTGTAACCCTTCGCCTGTTTTTCTGGCTTCGGTAAAAAATGTCAGAAGTTAGCAGATTCATTAAATTCAAAACAACTTTCGCAAAAACTGCCGTTTTGACCCCTTTCCCAACATTTTACAGAATGTTTTCTATATAAAATCTACCCCTAATCTTCAGCTTTTCAAGCAACAAGTCGGATTTCAAATCGGGTCTACCAATCTGTAACTAGAGCTATTTTTGTAACCCTTCGCCTGTTTTTCTGGCTTCGGTAAAAAATGTCAGAAGTTAGCAGATTCATTAAATTCAAAACAACTTTCACAAAAACTGCCGTTTTGACCCCTTTCCCAACATTTTACAGAATGTTTTCTATATAAAATCTACCCCTAATCTTCAGCTTTTCAAGCAACAAGTCGGATTTCAAATCGGGTCTACCAATCTGTAACTAGAGCTATTTTTGTAACCCTTCGCCTGTTTTTCTGGCTTCGGTAAAAATGTCAGAAGTTAGCAGATTCAATAAATTCAAAACAACTTTCGCAAAAACTGCCGTTTTGGCCCCTTTCCTAACATTTTACAGAATGTTTTCTATATAAAATCTACCCCTAATCTTCAGCTTTTCAAGCAACAAGTCGGATTTCAAATCGGGTCTACCAATCTGTAACTAGAGCTATTTTTGTAACCCTTCGCCTGTTTTTCTGGCTTCGGTAAAAAATGTCAGAAGTTAGCAGTTTCATTAAATTCAAAACAACTTTCACAAAAACTGCCGTTTTGACCCCTTTCCCAACATTTTACAGAATGTTTTCTATATAAAATCTACCCCTAATCTTCAGCTTTTCAAGCAACAAGTCGGATTTCAAATCGGGTCTACCAATCTGTAACTAGAGCTATTTTTGTAACCCTTCGCCTGTTTTTCTGGCTTCGGTAAAAAATGTCAGAAGTTAGCAGATTCATTAAATTCAAAATAACTTTCACAAAAACTGCCGTTTTGACCCCTTTCCCAAAATTTTACAGAAAACAATGTTTTCTATATCAAATCTACCCCTAATCTTCAGCTTTTCAAGCAACAAGTCGGATTTCAAATCGGGTCTACCAATCTGTAACTAGAGCTATTTTTGTAACCCTTCGCCTGTTTTTCTGGCTTCGGTAAAAAATGTCAGAAGTTAGCAGATTCATTAAATTCAAAACAACTTTCACAAAAACTGCCGTTTTGACCCCTTTCCCAACATTTTACAGAATGTTTTCTATATAAAATCTACCCCTAATCTTCAGCTTTTCAAGCAACAAGTCGGATTTCAAATGGGGTCTACCAATCTGTAACTAGAGCTATTTTTGAAACCCTTCGCCTGTTTTTCTGGCTTCGGTAAAAAATGTCAGAAGTTAGCAGATTCATTAAATTCAAAACAACTTTCACAAAAACTGCCGTTTTGACCCCTTTCCCAACATTTTACAGAATGTTTTCTATATAAAATCTACCCCTAATCTTCAGCTTTTCAAGCAACAAGTCGGATTTCAAATGGGGTCTACCAATCTGTAACTAGAGCTATTTTTGAAACCCTTCGCCTGTTTTTCTGGCTTCGGTAAAAAATGTCAGAAGTTAGCAGATTCATTAAATTCAAAACAACTTTCACAAAAACTGCCGTTTTGACCCCTTTCCCAACATTTTACAGAATGTTTTCTATATAAAATCTACCCCTAATCTTCAGCTTTTCAAGCAACAAGTCGGATTTCAAATCGGGTCTACCAATCTGTAACTAGAGCTATTTTTGTAACCCTTCGCCTGTTTTTCTGGCTTCGGTAAAAAATGTCAGAAGTTAGCAGATTCATTAAATTCAAAACAACTTTCACAAAAACTGCCGTTTTGACCCCTTTCCCAACATTTTACAGAAAACAATGTTTTCTATATAAAATCTACCCCTAATCTTCAGCTTTTCAAGCAACAAGTCGGATTTCAAATCGGGTCTACCAATCTGTAACTAGAGCTATTTTTGTAACCCTTCGCCTGTTTTTCTGGCTTCGGTAAAAAATGTCAGAAGTTAGCAGATTCATTAAATTCAAAACAACTTTCACAAAAACTGCCGTTTTGACCCCTTTCCCAACATTTTACAGAAAACAATGTTTTCTATATAAAATCTACCCTTAATCTTCAGCTTTTCAAGCAACAAGTCGGATTTCAAATCGGGTCTACCAATCTGTAACTAGAGCTATTTTTGTAACCCTTCGCCTGTTTTTCTGGCTTCGGTAAAAAATGTCAGAAGTTAGCAGATTCATTAAATTCAAAACAACTTTCGCAAAAACTGCCGTTTTGACCCCTTTCCCAACATTTTACAGAATGTTTTCTATATAAAATCTACCCCTAATCTTCAGCTTTTCAAGCAACAAGTCGGATTTCAAATCGGGTCTACCAATCTGTAACTAGAGCTATTTTTGTAACCCTTCGCCTGTTTTTCTGGCTTCGGTAAAAAATGTCAGAAGTTAGCAGATTCATTAAATTCAAAACAACTTTCACAAAAACTGCCGTTTTGACCCCTTTCCCAACATTTTACAGAATGTTTTCTATATAAAATCTACCCCTAATCTTCAGCTTTTCAAGCAACAAGTCGGATTTCAAATCGGGTCTACCAATCTGTAACTAGAGCTATTTTTGTAACCCTTCGCCTGTTTTTCTGGCTTCGGTAAAAAATGTCAGAAGTTAGCAGATTCATTAAATTCAAAACAACTTTCACAAAAACTGCCGTTTTGACCCCTTTCCCAACATTTTACAGAAAACAATGTTTTCTATATAAAATCTACCCCTAATCTTCAGCTTTTCAAGCAACAAGTCGGATTTCAAATCGGGTCTACCAATCTGTAACTAGAGCTATTTTTGTAACCCTTCGCCTGTTTTTCTGGCTTCGGTAAAAAATGTCAGAAGTTAGCAGATTCATTAAATTCAAAACAACTTTCACAAAAACTGCCGTTTTGACCCCTTTCCCAACATTTTACAGAATGTTTTCTATATAAAATCTACCCCTAATCTTCAGCTTTTCAAGCAACAAGTCGGATTTCAAATCGGGTCTACCAATCTGTAACTAGAGCTATTTTTGTAACCCTTCGCCTGTTTTTCTGGCTTCGGTAAAAAATGTCAGAAGTTAGCAGATTCATTAAATTCAAAACAACTTTCACAAAAACTGCCGTTTTGACCCCTTTCCCAACATTTTACAGAATGTTTTCTATATAAAATCTACCCCTAATCTTCAGCTTTTCAAGCAACAAGTCGGATTTCAAATCGGGTCTACCAATCTGTAACTAGAGCTATTTTTGTAACCCTTCGCCTGTTTTTCTGGCTTCGGTAAAAAATGTCAGAAGTTAGCAGATTCATTAAATTCAAAACAACTTTCACAAAAACTGCCGTTTTGACCCCTTTCCCAACATTTTACAGAATGTTTTCTATATAAAATCTACCCCTAATCTTCAGCTTTTCAAGCAACAAGTCGGATTTCAAATCGGGTCTACCAATCTGTAACTAGAGCTATTTTTGTAACCCTTCGCCTGTTTTTCTGGCTTCGGTAAAAAATGTCAGAAGTTAGCAGATTCATTAAATTCAAAACAACTTTCACAAAAACTGCCGTTTTGACCCCTTTCCCAACATTTTACAGAAAACAATGTTTTCTATATAAAATCTACCCCTAATCTTCAGCTTTTCAAGCAACAAGTCGGATTTCAAATCGGGTCTACCAATCTGTAACTAGAGCTATTTTTGTAACCCTTCGCCTGTTTTTCTGGCTTCGGTAAAAAATGTCAGAAGTTAGCAGATTCATTAAATTCAAAACAACTTTCACAAAAACTGCCGTTTTGACCCCTTTCCCAACATTTTACAGAATGTTTTCTATATAAAATCTACCCCTAATCTTCAGCTTTTCAAGCAACAAGTCGGATTTCAAATCGGGTCTACCAATCTGTAACTAGAGCTATTTTTGTAACCCTTCGCCTGTTTTTCTGGCTTCGGTAAAAAATGTCAGAAGTTAGCAGATTCATTAAATTCAAAACAACTTTCACAAAAACTGCCGTTTTGACCCCTTTCCCAACATTTTACAGAATGTTTTCTATATAAAATCTACCCCTAATCTTCAGCTTTTCAAGCAACAAGTCGGATTTCAAATCGGGTCTACCAATCTGTAACTAGAGCTATTTTTGTAACCCTTCGCCTGTTTTTCTGGCTTCGGTAAAAAATGTCAGAAGTTAGCAGATTCATTAAATTCAAAACAACTTTCGCAAAAACTGCCGTTTTGACCCCTTTCCCAACATTTTACAGAATGTTTTCTATATAAAATCTACCCCTAATCTTCAGCTTTTCAAGCAACAAGTCGGATTTCAAATCGGGTCTACCAATCTGTAACTAGAGCTATTTTTGTAACCCTTCGCCTGTTTTTCTGGCTTCGGTAAAAAATGTCAGAAGTTAGCAGATTCATTAAATTCAAAACAACTTTCACAAAAACTGCCGTTTTGACCCCTTTCCCAACATTTTACAGAATGTTTTCTATATAAAATCTACCCCTAATCTTCAGCTTTTCAAGCAACAAGTCGGATTTCAAATCGGGTCTACCAATCTGTAACTAGAGCTATTTTTGTAACCCTTCGCCTGTTTTTCTGGCTTCGGTAAAAAATGTCAGAAGTTAGCAGATTCATTAAATTCAAAACAACTTTCACAAAAACTGCCGTTTTGACCCCTTTCCCAAAATTTTACAGAAAACAATGTTTTCTATATAAAATCTACCCCTAATCTTCAGCTTTTCAAGCAACAAGTCGGATTTCAAATCGGGTCTACCAATCTGTAACTAGAGCTATTTTTGTAACCCTTCGCCTGTTTTTCTGGCTTCGGTAAAAAATGTCAGAAGTTAGCAGATTCATTAAATTCAAAACAACTTTCACAAAAACTGCCGTTTTGACCCCTTTCCCAACATTTTACAGAAAACAATGTTTTCTATATAAAATCTACCCTTAATCTTCAGCTTTTCAAGCAACAAGTCGGATTTCAAATCGGGTCTACCAATCTGTAACTAGAGCTATTTTTGTAACCCTTCGCCTGTTTTTCTGGCTTCGGTAAAAATGTCAGAAGTTAGCAGATTCAATAAATTCAAAACAACTTTCGCAAAAACTGCCGTTTTGGCCCCTTTCCTAACATTTTACAGAATGTTTTCTATATAAAATCTACCCCTAATCTTCAGCTTTTCAAGCAACAAGTCGGATTTCAAATCGGGTCTACCAATCTGTAACTAGAGCTATTTTTGTAACCCTTCGCCTGTTTTTCTGGCTTCGGTAAAAAATGTCAGAAGTTAGCAGATTCATTAAATTCAAAACAACTTTCACAAAAACTGCCGTTTTGACCCCTTTCCCAACATTTTACAGAATGTTTTCTATATAAAATCTACCCCTAATCTTCAGCTTTTCAAGCAACAAGTCGGATTTCAAATCGGGTCTACCAATCTGTAACTAGAGCTATTTTTGTAACCCTTCGCCTGTTTTTCTGGCTTCGGTAAAAAATGTCAGAAGTTAGCAGATTCATTAAATTCAAAACAACTTTCACAAAAACTGCCGTTTTGACCCCTTTCCCAACATTTTACAGAAAACAATGTTTTCTATATAAAATCTACCCCTAATCTTCAGCTTTTCAAGCAACAAGTCGGATTTCAAATCGGGTCTACCAATCTGTAACTAGAGCTATTTTTGTAACCCTTCGCCTGTTTTTCTGGCTTCGGTAAAAAATGTCAGAAGTTAGCAGATTCATTAAATTCAAAACAACTTTCACAAAAACTGCCGTTTTGACCCCTTTCCCAACATTTTACAGAATGTTTTCTATATAAAATCTACCCCTAATCTTCAGCTTTTCAAGCAACAAGTCGGATTTCAAATCGGGTCTACCAATCTGTAACTAGAGCTATTTTTGTAACCCTTCGCCTGTTTTTCTGGCTTCGGTAAAAAATGTCAGAAGTTAGCAGATTCATTAAATTCAAAACAACTTTCACAAAAACTGCCGTTTTGACCCCTTTCCCAACATTTTACAGAAAACAATGTTTTCTATATAAAATCTACCCCTAATCTTCAGCTTTTCAAGCAACAAGTCGGATTTCAAATCGGGTCTACCAATCTGTAACTAGAGCTATTTTTGTAACCCTTCGCCTGTTTTTCTGGCTTCGGTAAAAAATGTCAGAAGTTAGCAGATTCATTAAATTCAAAACAACTTTCGCAAAAACTGCCGTTTTGACCCCTTTCCCAACATTTTACAGAATGTTTTCTATATAAAATCTACCCCTAATCTTCAGCTTTTCAAGCAACAAGTCGGATTTCAAATCGGGTCTACCAATCTGTAACTAGAGCTATTTTTGTAACCCTTCGCCTGTTTTTCTGGCTTCGGTAAAAAATGTCAGAAGTTAGCAGATTCATTAAATTCAAAACAACTTTCACAAAAACTGCCGTTTTGACCCCTTTCCCAACATTTTACAGAATGTTTTCTATATAAAATCTACCCCTAATCTTCAGCTTTTCAAGCAACAAGTCGGATTTCAAATCGGGTCTACCAATCTGTAACTAGAGCTATTTTTGTAACCCTTCGCCTGTTTTTCTGGCTTCGGTAAAAAATGTCAGAAGTTAGCAGATTCATTAAATTCAAAACAACTTTCACAAAAACTGCCGTTTTGACCCCTTTCCCAACATTTTACAGAATGTTTTCTATATAAAATCTACCCCTAATCTTCAGCTTTTCAAGCAACAAGTCGGATTTCAAATCGGGTCTACCAATCTGTAACTAGAGCTATTTTTGTAACCCTTCGCCTGTTTTTCTGGCTTCGGTAAAAAATGTCAGAAGTTAGCAGATTCATTAAATTCAAAACAACTTTCACAAAAACTGCCGTTTTGACCCCTTTCCCAACATTTTACAGAATGTTTTCTATATAAAATCTACCCCTAATCTTCAGCTTTTCAAGCAACAAGTCGGATTTCAAATCGGGTCTACCAATCTGTAACTAGAGCTATTTTTGTAACCCTTCGCCTGTTTTTCTGGCTTCGGTAAAAAATGTCAGAAGTTAGCAGATTCATTAAATTCAAAACAACTTTCACAAAAACTGCCGTTTTGACCCCTTTCCCAACATTTTACAGAATGTTTTCTATATAAAATCTACCCCTAATCTTCAGCTTTTCAAGCAACAAGTCGGATTTCAAATCGGGTCTACCAATCTGTAACTAGAGCTATTTTTGTAACCCTTCGCCTGTTTTTCTGGCTTCGGTAAAAAATGTCAGAAGTTAGCAGATTCATTAAATTCAAAACAACTTTCACAAAAACTGCCGTTTTGACCCCTTTCCCAACATTTTACAGAATGTTTTCTATATAAAATCTACCCCTAATCTTCAGCTTTTCAAGCAACAAGTCGGATTTCAAATCGGGTCTACCAATCTGTAACTAGAGCTATTTTTGTAACCCTTCGCCTGTTTTTCTGGCTTCGGTAAAAAATGTCAGAAGTTAGCAGATTCATTAAATTCAAAATAACTTTCACAAAAACTGCCGTTTTGACCCCTTTCCCAAAATTTTACAGAAAACAATGTTTTCTATATCAAATCTACCCCTAATCTTCAGCTTTTCAAGCAACAAGTCGGATTTCAAATCGGGTCTACCAATCTGTAACTAGAGCTATTTTTGTAACCCTTCGCCTGTTTTTCTGGCTTCGGTAAAAAATGTCAGAAGTTAGCAGATTCATTAAATTCAAAACAACTTTCACAAAAACTGCCGTTTTGACCCCTTTCCCAACATTTTACAGAATGTTTTCTATATAAAATCTACCCCTAATCTTCAGCTTTTCAAGCAACAAGTCGGATTTCAAATGGGGTCTACCAATCTGTAACTAGAGCTATTTTTGAAACCCTTCGCCTGTTTTTCTGGCTTCGGTAAAAAATGTCAGAAGTTAGCAGATTCATTAAATTCAAAACAACTTTCACAAAAACTGCCGTTTTGACCCCTTTCCCAACATTTTACAGAATGTTTTCTATATAAAATCTACCCCTAATCTTCAGCTTTTCAAGCAACAAGTCGGATTTCAAATGGTGTCTACCAATCTGTAACTAGAGCTATTTTTGAAACCCTTCGCCTGTTTTTCTGGCTTCGGTAAAAAATGTCAGAAGTTAGCAGATTCATTAAATTCAAAACAACTTTCACAAAAACTGCCGTTTTGACCCCTTTCCCAACATTTTACAGAATGTTTTCTATATAAAATCTACCCCTAATCTTCAGCTTTTCAAGCAACAAGTCGGATTTCAAATCGGGTCTACCAATCTGTAACTAGAGCTATTTTTGTAACCCTTCGCCTGTTTTTCTGGCTTCGGTAAAAAATTTCAGAAGTTAGCAGATTCATTAAATTCAAAACAACTTTCACAAAAACTGCCGTTTTGACCCCTTTCCCAACATTTTACAGAAAACAATGTTTTCTATATAAAATCTACCCTTAATCTTCAGCTTTTCAAGCAACAAGTCGGATTTCAAATCGGGTCTACCAATCTGTAACTAGAGCTATTTTTGTAACCCTTCGCCTGTTTTTCTGGCTTCGGTAAAAAATGTCAGAAGTTAGCAGATTCATTAAATTCAAAACAACTTTCACAAAAACTGCCGTTTTGACCCCTTTCCCAACATTTTACAGAAAACAATGTTTTCTATATAAAATCTACCCTTAATCTTCAGCTTTTCAAGCAACAAGTCGGATTTCAAATCGGGTCTACCAATCTGTAACTAGAGCTATTTTTGTAACCCTTCGCCTGTTTTTCTGGCTTCGGTAAAAAATGTCAGAAGTTAGCAGATTCATTAAATTCAAAACAACTTTCGCAAAAACTGCCGTTTTGACCCCTTTCCCAACATTTTACAGAATGTTTTCTATATAAAATCTACCCCTAATCTTCAGCTTTTCAAGCAACAAGTCGGATTTCAAATCGGGTCTACCAATCTGTAACTAGAGCTATTTTTGTAACCCTTCGCCTGTTTTTCTGGCTTCGGTAAAAAATGTCAGAAGTTAGCAGATTCATTAAATTCAAAACAACTTTCACAAAAACTGCCGTTTTGACCCCTTTCCCAACATTTTACAGAATGTTTTCTATATAAAATCTACCCCTAATCTTCAGCTTTTCAAGCAACAAGTCGGATTTCAAATCGGGTCTACCAATCTGTAACTAGAGCTATTTTTGTAACCCTTCGCCTGTTTTTCTGGCTTCGGTAAAAATGTCAGAAGTTAGCAGATTCAATAAATTCAAAACAACTTTCGCAAAAACTGCCGTTTTGGCCCCTTTCCTAACATTTTACAGAATGTTTTCTATATAAAATCTACCCCTAATCTTCAGCTTTTCAAGCAACAAGTCGGATTTCAAATCGGGTCTACCAATCTGTAACTAGAGCTATTTTTGTAACCCTTCGCCTGTTTTTCTGGCTTCGGTAAAAAATGTCAGAAGTTAGCAGTTTCATTAAATTCAAAACAACTTTCACAAAAACTGCCGTTTTGACCCCTTTCCCAACATTTTACAGAATGTTTTCTATATAAAATCTACCCCTAATCTTCAGCTTTTCAAGCAACAAGTCGGATTTCAAATCGGGTCTACCAATCTGTAACTAGAGCTATTTTTGTAACCCTTCGCCTGTTTTTCTGGCTTCGGTAAAAAATGTCAGAAGTTAGCAGATTCATTAAATTCAAAATAACTTTCACAAAAACTGCCGTTTTGACCCCTTTCCCAAAATTTTACAGAAAACAATGTTTTCTATATCAAATCTACCCCTAATCTTCAGCTTTTCAAGCAACAAGTCGGATTTCAAATCGGGTCTACCAATCTGTAACTAGAGCTATTTTTGTAACCCTTCGCCTGTTTTTCTGGCTTCGGTAAAAAATGTCAGAAGTTAGCAGATTCATTAAATTCAAAACAACTTTCACAAAAACTGCCGTTTTGACCCCTTTCCCAACATTTTACAGAATGTTTTCTATATAAAATCTACCCCTAATCTTCAGCTTTTCAAGCAACAAGTCGGATTTCAAATGGGGTCTACCAATCTGTAACTAGAGCTATTTTTGAAACCCTTCGCCTGTTTTTCTGGCTTCGGTAAAAAATGTCAGAAGTTAGCAGATTCATTAAATTCAAAACAACTTTCACAAAAACTGCCGTTTTGACCCCTTTCCCAACATTTTACAGAATGTTTTCTATATAAAATCTACCCCTAATCTTCAGCTTTTCAAGCAACAAGTCGGATTTCAAATGGGGTCTACCAATCTGTAACTAGAGCTATTTTTGAAACCCTTCGCCTGTTTTTCTGGCTTCGGTAAAAAATGTCAGAAGTTAGCAGATTCATTAAATTCAAAACAACTTTCACAAAAACTGCCGTTTTGACCCCTTTCCCAACATTTTACAGAATGTTTTCTATATAAAATCTACCCCTAATCTTCAGCTTTTCAAGCAACAAGTCGGATTTCAAATCGGGTCTACCAATCTGTAACTAGAGCTATTTTTGTAACCCTTCGCCTGTTTTTCTGGCTTCGGTAAAAAATGTCAGAAGTTAGCAGATTCATTAAATTCAAAACAACTTTCACAAAAACTGCCGTTTTGACCCCTTTCCCAACATTTTACAGAATGTTTTCTATATAAAATCTACCCCTAATCTTCAGCTTTTCAAGCAACAAGTCGGATTTCAAATCGGGTCTACCAATCTGTAACTAGAGCTATTTTTGTAACCCTTCGCCTGTTTTTCTGGCTTCGGTAAAAAATGTCAGAAGTTAGCAGATTCATTAAATTCAAAACAACTTTCACAAAAACTGCCGTTTTGACCCCTTTCCCAACATTTTACAGAATGTTTTCTATATAAAATCTACCCCTAATCTTCAGCTTTTCAAGCAACAAGTCGGATTTCAAATCGGGTCTACCAATCTGTAACTAGAGCTATTTTTGTAACCCTTCGCCTGTTTTTCTGGCTTCGGTAAAAAATGTCAGAAGTTAGCAGATTCATTAAATTCAAAACAACTTTCACAAAAACTGCCGTTTTGACCCCTTTCCCAAAATTTTACAGAAAACAATGTTTTCTATATAAAATCTACCCCTAATCTTCAGCTTTTCAAGCAACAAGTCGGATTTCAAATCGGGTCTACCAATCTGTAACTAGAGCTATTTTTGTAACCCTTCGCCAGTTTTTCTGGCTTCGGTAAAAAATTTCAGAAGTTAGCAGATTCATTAAATTCAAAACAACTTTCACAAAAACTGCCGTTTTGACCCCTTTCCCAACATTTTACAGAAAACAATGTTTTCTATATAAAATCTACCCTTAATCTTCAGCTTTTCAAGCAACAAGTCGGATTTCAAATCGGGTCTACCAATCTGTAACTAGAGCTATTTTTGTAACCCTTCGCCTGTTTTTCTGGCTTCGGTAAAAATGTCAGAAGTTAGCAGATTCAATAAATTCAAAACAACTTTCGCAAAAACTGCCGTTTTGGCCCCTTTCCTAACATTTTACAGAATGTTTTCTATATAAAATCTACCCCTAATCTTCAGCTTTTCAAGCAACAAGTCGGATTTCAAATCGGGTCTACCAATCTGTAACTAGAGCTATTTTTGTAACCCTTCGCCTGTTTTTCTGGCTTCGGTAAAAAATGTCAGAAGTTAGCAGTTTCATTAAATTCAAAACAACTTTCACAAAAACTGCCGTTTTGACCCCTTTCCCAACATTTTACAGAATGTTTTCTATATAAAATCTACCCCTAATCTTCAGCTTTTCAAGCAACAAGTCGGATTTCAAATCGGGTCTACCAATCTGTAACTAGAGCTATTTTTGTAACCCTTCGCCTGTTTTTCTGGCTTCGGTAAAAAATGTCAGAAGTTAGCAGATTCATTAAATTCAAAATAACTTTCACAAAAACTGCCGTTTTGACCCCTTTCCCAAAATTTTACAGAAAACAATGTTTTCTATATAAAATCTACCCCTAATCTTCAGCTTTTCAAGCAACAAGTCGGATTTCAAATCGGGTCTACCAATCTGTAACTAGAGCTATTTTTGTAACCCTTCGCCTGTTTTTCTGGCTTCGGTAAAAAATGTCAGAAGTTAGCAGTTCATAAATTCAAAACAACTTTCACAAAAACTGCCGTTTTGACCCCTTTCCCAACATTTTACAGAATGTTTTCTATATAAAATCTACCCCTAATCTTCAGCTTTTCAAGCAACAAGTCGGATTTCAAATCGGGTCTACCAATCTGTAACTAGAGCTATTTTTGTAACCCTTCGCCTGTTTTTCTGGCTTCGGTAAAAAATGTCAGAAGTTAGCACATTCATTAAATTCAAAATAACTTTCACAAAAACTGCCGTTTTGACCCCTTTCCCAAAATTTTACAGAAAACAATGTTTTCTATATAAAATCTACCCCTAATCTTCAGCTTTTCAAGCAACAAGTCGGATTTCAAATCGGGTCTACCAATCTGTAACTAGAGCTATTTTTGTAACCCTTCGCCTGTTTTTCTGGCTTCGGTAAAAAATGTCAGAAGTTAGCAGATTCATTAAATTCAAAACAACTTTCACAAAAACTGCCGTTTTGACCCCTTTCCCAACATTTTACAGAATGTTTTCTATATAAAATCTACCCCTAATCTTCAGCTTTTCAAGCAACAAGTCGGATTTCAAATGGGGTCTACCAATCTGTAACTAGAGCTATTTTTGAAACCCTTCGCCTGTTTTTCTGGCTTCGGTAAAAAATGTCAGAAGTTAGCAGATTCATTAAATTCAAAACAACTTTCACAAAAACTGCCGTTTTGACCCCTTTCCCAACATTTTACAGAATGTTTTCTATATAAAATCTACCCCTAATCTTCAGCTTTTCAAGCAACAAGTCGGATTTCAAATGGGGTCTACCAATCTGTAACTAGAGCTATTTTTGTAACCCTTCGCCTGTTTTTCTGGCTTCGGTAAAAAATGTCAGAAGTTAGCAGATTCATTAAATTCAAAACAACTTTCACAAAAACTGCCGTTTTGACCCCTTTCCCAACATTTTACAGAATGTTTTCTATATAAAATCTACCCCTAATCTTCAGCTTTTCAAGCAACAAGTCGGATTTCAAATGGGGTCTACCAATCTGTAACTAGAGCTATTTTTGAAACCCTTCGCCTGTTTTTCTGGCTTCGGTAAAAAATGTCAGAAGTTAGCAGATTCATTAAATTCAAAACAACTTTCACAAAAACTGCCGTTTTGACCCCTTTCCCAACATTTTACAGAATGTTTTCTATATAAAATCTACCCCTAATCTTCAGCTTTTCAAGCAACAAGTCGGATTTCAAATGGGGTCTACCAATCTGTAACTAGAGCTATTTTTGAAACCCTTCGCCTGTTTTTCTGGCTTCGGTAAAAAATGTCAGAAGTTAGCAGATTCATTAAATTCAAAACAACTTTCACAAAAACTGCCATTTTGACCCCTTTCCCAACATTTTACAGAATGTTTTCTATATAAAATCTACCCCTAATCTTCAGCTTTTCAAGCAACAAGTCGGATTTCAAATCGGGTCTACCAATCTGTAACTAGAGCTATTTTTGTAACCCTTCGCCTGTTTTTCTGGCTTCGGTAAAAAATGTCAGAAGTTAGCAGATTCATTAAATTCAAAACAACTTTCACAAAAACTGCCGTTTTGACCCCTTTCCCAACATTTTACAGAAAACAATGTTTTCTATATAAAATCTACCCCTAATCTTCAGCTTTTCAAGCAACAAGTCGGATTTCAAATCGGGTCTACCAATCTGTAACTAGAGCTATTTTTGTAACCCTTCGCCTGTTTTTCTGGCTTCGGTAAAAAATGTCAGAAGTTAGCAGATTCATTAAATTCAAAACAACTTTCACAAAAACTGCCGTTTTGACCCCTTTCCCAACATTTTACAGAATGTTTTCTATATAAAATCTACCCCTAATCTTCAGCTTTTCAAGCAACAAGTCGGATTTCAAATCGGGTCTACCAATCTGTAACTAGAGCTATTTTTGTAACCCTTCGCCTGTTTTTCTGGCTTCGGTAAAAAATGTCAGAAGTTAGCAGATTCATTAAATTCAAAACAACTTTCACAAAAACTGCCGTTTTCGACCCCTTTCCCAACATTTTACAGAATGTTTTCTATATAAAATCTACCCCTAATCTTCAGCTTTTCAAGCAACAAGTCGGATTTCAAATCGGGTCTACCAATCTGTAACTAGAGCTATTTTTGAAACCCTTCGCCTGTTTTTCTGGCTTCGGTAAAAAATGTCAGAAGTTAGCAGATTCATTAAATTCAAAACAACTTTCACAAAAACTGCCGTTTTGACCCCTTTCCCAACATTTTACAGAATGTTTTCTATATAAAATCTACCCCTAATCTTCAGCTTTTCAAGCAACAAGTCGGATTTCAAACCGGGTCTACCAATCTGTAACTAGAGCTATTTTTGTAACCCTTCGCCTGTTTTTCTGGCTTCGGTAAAACATTTCAGAAGTTAGCAGATTCATTAAATTCAAAGCAACTTTCACAAAAACTGCCGTTTTGACCCCTTTCCCAACATTTTACAGAATGTTTTCTATATAAAATCTACCCCTAATCTTCAGCTTTTCAAGCAACAAGTCGGATTTCAAATCGGGTCTACCAATCTGTAACTAGAGCTATTTTTGTAACCCTTCGCCTGTTTTTCTGGCTTCGGTAAAAAATGTCAGAAGTTAGCAGATTCATTAAATTCAAAATAACTTTCACAAAAACTGCCGTTTTGACCCCTTTCCCAAAATTTTACAGAAAACAATGTTTTCTATATCAAATCTACCCCTAATCTTCAGCTTTTCAAGCAACAAGTCGGATTTCAAATCGGGTCTACCAATCTGTAACTAGAGCTATTTTTGTAACCCTTCGCCTGTTTTTCTGGCTTCGGTAAAAAATGTCAGAAGTTAGCAGATTCATTAAATTCAAAACAACTTTCACAAAAACTGCCGTTTTGACCCCTTTCCCAACATTTTACAGAAAACAATGTTTTCTATATAAAATCTACCCCTAATCTTCAGCTTTTCAAGCAACAAGTCGGATTTCAAATCGGGTCTACCAATCTGTAACTAGAGCTATTTTTGTAACCCTTCGCCTGTTTTTCTGGCTTCGGTAAAAAATGTCAGAAGTTAGCAGATTCATTAAATTCAAAACAACTTTCACAAAAACTGCCGTTTTGACCCCTTTCCCAACATTTTACAGAATGTTTTCTATATAAAATCTACCCCTAATCTTCAGCTTTTCAAGCAACAAGTCGGATTTCAAATCGGGTCTACCAATCTGTAACTAGAGCTATTTTTGTAACCCTTCGCCTGTTTTTCTGGCTTCGGTAAAAAATGTCAGAAGTTAGCAGATTCATTAAATTCAAAACAACTTTCACAAAAACTGCCGTTTTCGACCCCTTTCCCAACATTTTACAGAATGTTTTCTATATAAAATCTACCCCTAATCTTCAGCTTTTCAAGCAACAAGTCGGATTTCAAATCGGGTCTACCAATCTGTAACTAGAGCTATTTTTGAAACCCTTCGCCTGTTTTTCTGGCTTCGGTAAAAAATGTCAGAAGTTAGCAGATTCATTAAATTCAAAACAACTTTCACAAAAACTGCCGTTTTGACCCCTTTCCCAACATTTTACAGAATGTTTTCTATATAAAATCTACCCCTAATCTTCAGCTTTTCAAGCAACAAGTCGGATTTCAAACCGGGTCTACCAATCTGTAACTAGAGCTATTTTTGTAACCCTTCGCCTGTTTTTCTGGCTTCGGTAAAACATTTCAGAAGTTAGCAGATTCATTAAATTCAAAGCAACTTTCACAAAAACTGCCGTTTTGACCCCTTTCCCAACATTTTACAGAATGTTTTCTATATAAAATCTACCCCTAATCTTCAGCTTTTCAAGCAACAAGTCGGATTTCAAATCGGGTCTACCAATCTGTAACTAGAGCTATTTTTGTAACCCTTCGCCTGTTTTTCTGGCTTCGGTAAAAAATGTCAGAAGTTAGCAGATTCATTAAATTCAAAATAACTTTCACAAAAACTGCCGTTTTGACCCCTTTCCCAAAATTTTACAGAAAACAATGTTTTCTATATCAAATCTACCCCTAATCTTCAGCTTTTCAAGCAACAAGTCGGATTTCAAATCGGGTCTACCAATCTGTAACTAGAGCTATTTTTGTAACCCTTCGCCTGTTTTTCTGGCTTCGGTAAAAAATGTCAGAAGTTAGCAGATTCATTAAATTCAAAACAACTTTCACAAAAACTGCCGTTTTGACCCCTTTCCCAACATTTTACAGAAAACAATGTTTTCTATATAAAATCTACCCCTAATCTTCAGCTTTTCAAGCAACAAGTCGGATTTCAAATCGGGTCTACCAATCTGTAACTAGAGCTATTTTTGTAACCCTTCGCCTGTTTTTCTGGCTTCGGTAAAAAATGTCAGAAGTTAGCAGATTCATTAAATTCAAAACAACTTTCACAAAAACTGCCGTTTTGACCCCTTTCCCAACATTTTACAGAATGTTTTCTATATAAAATCTACCCCTAATCTTCAGCTTTTCAAGCAACAAGTCGGATTTCAAATCGGGTCTACCAATCTGTAACTAGAGCTATTTTTGTAACCCTTCGCCTGTTTTTCTGGCTTCGGTAAAAAATGTCAGAAGTTAGCAGATTCATTAAATTCAAAACAACTTTCACAAAAACTGCCGTTTTCGACCCCTTTCCCAACATTTTACAGAATGTTTTCTATATAAAATCTACCCCTAATCTTCAGCTTTTCAAGCAACAAGTCGGATTTCAAATCGGGTCTACCAATCTGTAACTAGAGCTATTTTTGAAACCCTTCGCCTGTTTTTCTGGCTTCGGTAAAAAATGTCAGAAGTTAGCAGATTCATTAAATTCAAAACAACTTTCACAAAAACTGCCGTTTTGACCCCTTTCCCAACATTTTACAGAATGTTTTCTATATAACATCTACCCCTAATCTTCAGCTTTTCAAGCAACAAGTCGGATTTAAAATCGGGTCTACCAATCTGTAACTAGAGCTATTTTTGAAACCCTTCGCCTGTTTTTCTGGCTTCGGTAAAAAATGTCAGAAGTTAGCAGATTCATTAAATTCAAAACAACTTTCACAAAAACTGCCGTTTTGACCCCTTTCCCAACATTTTACAGAATGTTTTCTATATAAAATCTACCCCTAATCTTCAGCTTTTCAAGCAACAAGTCGGATTTCAAATCGGGTCTACCAATCTGTAACTAGAGCTATTTTTTAACCCTTCGCCTGTTTTTCTGGCTTCGGTAAAACATTTCAGAAGTTAGCAGATTCATTAAATTCAAAGCAACTTTCACAAAAACTGCCGTTTTGACCCCTTTCCCAACATTTTACAGAATGTTTTCTATATAAAATCTACCCCTAATCTTCAGCTTTTCAAGCAACAAGTCGGATTTCAAATCGGGTCTACCAATCTGTAACTAGAGCTATTTTTGTAACCCTTCGCCTGTTTTTCTGGCTTCGGTAAAAAATGTCAGAAGTTAGCAGATTCATTAAATTCAAAATAACTTTCACAAAAACTGCCGTTTTGACCCCTTTCCCAAAATTTTACAGAAAACAATGTTTTCTATATCAAATCTACCCCTAATCTTCAGCTTTTCAAGCAACAAGTCGGATTTCAAATCGGGTCTACCAATCTGTAACTAGAGCTATTTTTGTAACCCTTCGCCTGTTTTTCTGGCTTCGGTAAAAAATGTCAGAAGTTAGCAGATTCATTAAATTCAAAACAACTTTCACAAAAACTGCCGTTTTGACCCCTTTCCCAACATTTTACAGAATGTTTTCTATATAAAATCTACCCCTAATCTTCAGCTTTTCAAGCAACAAGTCGGATTTAAAATCGGGTCTACCAATCTGTAACTAGAGCTATTTTTGAAACCCTTCGCCTGTTTTTCTGGCTTCGGTAAAAAATGTCAGAAGTTAGCAGATTCATTAAATTCAAAACAACTTTCACAAAAACTGCCGTTTTGACCCCTTTCCCAACATTTTACAGAATGTTTTCTATATAAAATCTACCCCTAATCTTTGAACCAAGGTGGCTTAGCAGTTCAGACGTATTTTTCCGTGTTGTCGTGTCGTGTCCTGTATATATATATATTTACACCTTTTCTTCACATATCTTTTATTTATTTTATTATCCAAGAACTCAACTACAAAAGCTTTCCTGCAAAAGCTTTCCTGCAACCCGCTTCACCAATTACAATAAGTACTATTTACCTCAATCTGAAAATCAATCGTGGAAGATAGCCAGGGGCTAATTCAGAAGCTAGCCTGAAAGCTAATCCAGAAGCTACTCCGATAGCTAGCCAGAAGCTAATCTGTAGCTGCCCCGAAATTAGCCGGTTTGCTGGCTAGCGTTGGTGTTTCAGCTGCCCACGTTTTGTGGTCATCAGCTATTCCTCTAGCTCGATAATCTACCGGCACTTTTGTGCAACGCGACTCGGACCGGAGCATTCCGGGACTTTTTTTTCTCTCAGTTTCCCCGGATTCCAACCGCAGCCTCTGGACACTTGCACCTTGATTTCGCAGCTAGCTAGCTGCATACCGTGTGACTATTGGCTTACGTCGACCCCGGAGCTAACTCAAATCATGCTGGAGCTAGCCAGCTGAGGAGTTCCATCACCATCCGGACCCGTTTCTTTGTTGCTGCTGCAGATACGGAACCCCACCGGGCCTTCACGACTGACTGCCGACGTTATCTGCCCGAGGGATTTATCCAACCGGCACCTCCGTCCCGGCGTTACCTGAACGCTCATCTGAGGCCCGCTAATCGTTAGCTGTCTTATCGGCTGCTATCTGAACAAAACCCCACTACACGGAACCTACCGACGGAAACGCACGAGGTATCTACAAACAGACCTCCATCCTATGCTGCTACCGATAGCCATATACCCGGCCAGCTGTCTGGATCGCCACGACCCCAACCAACCTCTACTCACTGGACCCTTATTTATCACTCGATTAAGCTTGCCTCTCCTTAATGTAAATATGCCTTGTCCATTGCTGTTCTGGTTAGTGTTTATTGGCTTATTTCACTGTAGAGATTCTAGCCCTGCTCTCTATACCATATCCAACCCTGCAGTTCCACCACCCACATATGCGATGACATCACCTGGTTTCAATGATGTTTCTAGAGACAAGATCTCTCTCATCATCACTCAATACCTAGGTTTACCTCCACTGTATTCACATCCTACCATACCTTTGTCTGTACATTATTCCTTTAAACTATTTTATCGCCCCCAGAAACTTCCTTTTACTCTCTGCTCTGGTAGCTCTAGGCGACCAATTCTCATAGCTTTTAGCCGTACCATTATCCTACTTCTCCTCTGTTCCTCTGGTGATGTAGAGGTGAATCCAGGCCCTGCAGTACCTGGCTCCACTCCTATTCCCCAGGCGCTCTCTTTTGATGACTTCTGTAACCGTAATAGCCTTGGCTTCATGCATGTTAACATTAGGAGCCTCCTCCCTAAGTTTGTTTTGTTCACTGCTTTAGCACACTCTACCAACCCGGATGTTTTAGCCGTGTCTGAATCCTGGCTTAGAAAGACCACCAAAAATTCAGACATTTTTATCCCCAATTACAATATTTTCAGACAAGATAGAACGGCCAAAGGGGGCGGTGTTGCAATCTACTGCAAAGACTGCCTGCAGAGTTCTGTTATACTATCCAGGTCTGTTCCCAAACAATTTGAACTTCTACTTTTAAAAATCCACCTCTCTAAAAACAAGTCTCTCACCGTTGCCGCCTGCTATAGACCACCCTCTGCCCCCAGCTGTGCTCTGGACACTATATGTGAACTGATTGCCCCCCATCTATCTTCAGAGCTCGTGCTGCTAGGCGACCTAAATTTGAACATGCTCAACACCCCAGCCACCCTACAATCTAAGCTTGATGCTTGATGCTTTCTAAGCCTCAATCTCACACAAATTATTAATGAACCTACCAGGTACCACCCCAATTCCGTAAACACGGGTACCCTCATAGATATCATCCTAACAAACTTGCCCTCCAAATACACCTCTGCTGTTTTTAACCAAGATCTCAGCGATCACTGCCTCATTGCCTGCATCCGTAATGGGTCAGCGGTCAAACGACCTCCACTCATCACTGTCAAACGCTCCCTGAAACACTTCAGCGAGCAGGCCTTCCTAATTGACCTGGCCGGGGTATCCTGGAAGGATATTGATCTCATCCCGTCAGTAGAGGATGCCTGGTCATTTTTTTAAAATGCCTTCCTCACCATCTTGAATAAGCATGCCCCATTCAAGAAATTTAGAACCAGGAACAGATATAGCCCTTGGTTCTCTCCTGACCTGACTGCCCTTAACCAACAGAAAAACATCCTATGGCGTTCTGCATTAGCATCGAACAGCCCCCGTGATATGCAACTTTTCAGGGAAGCCAGAAACCAATATACACAGGCAGTTAGAACAGCCAAGGCTAGCTTTTTCAAGCAGAAATTTGCTTCCTGCAACACAAATTCAAAAAAGTTCTGGGACACCGTAAAGTCCATGGAGAATAAGAACACCTCCTCCCAGCTTCCAACCGCCCTGAAGATAGGAAACACTGTCACCACCGACAAATCCACTATAATTGAGAATTTCAATAAGCATTTTTCTACGGCTGGCCATGCTTTCCACCTGGCTACCCCTACCCGGGACAACAGCACTGCCCTCCCCTCTGCTACTCGCCCAAGCCTTCCCCATTTCTCTTTCTCCCAAATACAGTCAGCTGATGTTCTTAATGAGCTGCAAAATCTGGACCCTTACAAATCAGCCGGGCTAGATAATCTGGACCCTTTCTTTCTAAAACTATCTGCTGAAATTGTTGCCACCCCTATTACTAGCCTCTTCAACCTCTCTTTCGTGTCGTCTGAGATCCCCAAAGATTGGAAAGCAGCTGCGGTTATCCCCCTCTTCAAAGGGGGGGACACCCTTGACCCTAACTGCTACAGACCTATATCTATCCTACCCTGCCTTTCTAAGGTCTTCGAAAGCCAAGTCAACAAACAGATTACCGACCATTTCGAATCACACCACACCTTCTCCGCTATGCAATCTGGTTTCAGAGCTGGTCATGGGTGCACCTCAGCCACGCTCAAGGTCATAAACGATATCGTAACCGCCATCGATAGGAAACAATACTGTGCAGCCGTATTCATTGACCTGGCCAAGGCTTTTGACTCTGTCAATCACCACATCCTCATTGGCAGACTCAACAGCCTTGGTTTCTCTAATGATTGCCTCGCCTGGTTCACCAACTACTTCTCTGATAGAGTTCAGTGTGTCAAATCGGAGGGTCTGTTGTCCGGGCCTCTGGCAGTCTCTATGGGGGTGCCACAGGGTTCAATTCTTGGACCGACTCTCTTCTCTGTTTACATCAATGATGTCGCTTTTGCTGCTGGTGATTCTCTGATCCACCTCTACGCAGACGACACTATTCTGTATACTTCTGGCCCTTCTTTTGACACTGTGTTAACAACCCTCCAGGCGAGCTTCAATGCCATACAACTCTCCTTCCGTGGCCTCCAACTGCTCTTAAATACAAGTAAAACCAAATGCATGCTCTTCAACCGATCGCTGCCTGCTCCTGCCCGCCTGTCCAACATCACTACTTTGGACGGCTCTGACTTAGAATATGTGGACAACTACAAATACCTAGGTGTCTGGTTAGACTGTAAACTCTCCTTCCAGACCCACATCAAACATCTCCAATCCAAAGTCAAATCTAGAATTGGCTTCCTATTCCGCAACAAAGCATCCTTTACTCATGCTGCCAAACATACCCTTGTAAAACTGACCATCCTACCAATCCTCGACTTCGGTGATGTCATTTACAAAATAGCCTCCAAAACCCTACTCAATAAATTGGATGCAGTCTATCACAGTGCCATCCGTTTTGTCACCAAAGCCCCATATACTACCCACCACTGCGACCTGTACACTCTCGTTGGCTGGCCCTCGCTTCATACTCGTCGCCAAACCCATTGGTTCCAGGTCATCTACAAGACCCTGCTAGGTAAAGTCCCCCCTTATCTCAGCTCACTGGTCACCATAGCAGCACCTACCCATAGCACGCGCTCCAGCAGGTATATCTCTCTAGTCACCCCCAAAACCAATTCTTCCTTTGGACGCCTCTCCTTCCAGTTCTCTGCTGCCAATGACTGGAACGAACTACAAAAATCTCTGAAACTGGAAACACCTATCTCCCTCACTAGCTTTAAGCACCAGCTGTCAGAGCAGCTCATAGATTACTGCACCTGTACATAACCCATCTACAATTTAGCCTAAACAACTACCTCTTTACCTACTGTATTTATTTATTAATTTATTTTGCTCCTTTGCACCCCATTATTTCTGTCTCTACTTTGCACTTTCTTCCAATGCAAACCAACCATTCCAGTGTTTTTTTTTTGTTTTTATTTTACTTGCTGTGTTGTACTCACTTCGCCTCCATGGCCTTTTTATATTTTTATTTATTTATACATATATCTGTTTGCCTTCACCTCCCTTATCTCACCTCACTTGCTCACATTGTATATAGACTTATTTTTTTATTTTTTTCACTGTATTATTGACTATATGTTTGTTTTTACTCCATGTGTAACTATGTGTTGTTGTATGTGTCGAACTGCTTTGCTTTATCTTGGCCAGGTCGCAATTGTAAATGAGAACGTGTTCTCAATTTGCCTACCTGGTTAAATAAAGGTTAAATAAAAAAATAAATAAATAAAATCTTCAGCTTTTCAAGCGAGAATTCGGATTTAAAATCGGGTCTACCAATCTGTAACTAGAGCTATTTTTGTAACCCATTGCCTGTTTTTCTGGCTTCGGTAAAACATTTCAGAAGTTAGCAGATTCATTAAATTCAAAACAACTTTCACAAAAACTGCCGTTTTGACCCCTTTCCCAACATTTTACAGAATGTTTTCTATATAAAATCTACCCCTAATCTTCAGCTTTTCAAGCAACAAGTCGGATTGCAAATCGGGTCTACCAATCTGTAACTAGAGCTATTTTTGTAACCCTTCGCCTGTTTTTCTGGCTTCGGTAAAACATTTCAGAAGTTCGCAGATTCATTAAATTCAAAACAACTTTCACAAAAACTGCCGTTTTGACCCCTTTCCCAACATTTTACAGAATGTTTTCTATATAAAATCTACCCCTAATCTTCAGCTTTTCAAGCAACAAGTCGGATTTCAAATCGGGTCTACCAATCTGTAACTAGAGCTATTTTTGTAACCCTTCGCCTGTTTTTCTGGCTTTGGTAAAACATGTCAGAAGTTAGGAGATTCATTCATTTCAAAACAACTATAATTTTAACCACTAAACCAAAGAGTTTGACAAAAGTATATTGGATTAAAACTTCCTCTACTTCTCTGCTTGTCAAATGCGGAGAAGGTTCATTCAGTATGGAACTTACGTTACAGCAGTTTTACTAAATGCACTGTCATGTGTTTTTTAAACTTTCCCAAACAACTGCCGTTTTGACCCTTTCCCAACATTTTACAGAAAAAAATGTTTGCTATATAAAATCTTCCCCTACTCTTTTGCTTTTCAAGCAAGAAGTCGGATTTCAAATCGGGCTACCAATCTGTAACTAGAGCTATTTTTGTAACCCATTGCCTGTTTTTCTGGCTTTGGTAAAACATGTCAGAAGTTAGGAGATTCATTTATTTCAAAACAACTATAATTTTAACCACTAAACCAAAGAGTTTGACAAAAGTATATTGGATTAAAACTTCCTCTACTTCTCTGCTTGTCAAATGCGGAGAAGGTTCATTCAGTATGGAACTTACGTTACAGCAGTTTTATTAAATGCACTATCATGTGTTTTTTAAACTTTCCCAAACAACTGCCGTTTTGACCCCTTTCCCAACATTTTACAGAAAAAAATGTTTGCTATATAAAATCTTCCCCTACTCTTCTGCTTTTCAAGCTAGAAGTCGGATTTCAAATCGGGGCTAACAATCTGTAAATAGAGCTATTTTTGTATCCCATCGCCTGTTTTTCTGGCTTCGGTAAAACATGTCAGAAGTTAGCAGATTCATTCATTTCAAAACAACTATCATTTTGACCACTAAACCAAAGAGTTTGACAAAAGTATATTGGATTAAAACTTCCTCTACTTCTCTGCTTGTCAAATGCGGAGAAGGTTTATTCAGTATGGAACTTACGTTACAGCAGTTTTACTAAATGCACTATCATGTGTTTTTTAAACTTTCCCAAACAACTGCCGTTTTGACCCTTTCCCAACATTTTACAGAAAAAATGTTTGCTGAATAAAATCTTCCCCTACTCTTCTGCTTTTCAAGCAAGAAGTCGGATTTCAAATCGGGGCTACCAATCTGTAACTAGAGCTATTTTTGTAACCCATTGCCTGTTTTTCTGGCTTTGGTAAAACATGTCAGAAGTTAGGAGATTCATTCATTTCAAAACAACTATCATTTTAACCACTAAACCAAAGAGTTTGACAAAAGTATATTGGATGAAAACTTCCTCTACTTCTCTGCTTGTCAAATGCGGAGAAGGTTCATTCAGTATGGAACTTACGTTACAGCAGTTTTATTAAATGCACTATCATGTGTTTTTTAAACTTTCCCAAACAACTGCCATTTTGACCCCTTTCCCAACATTTTACAGAAAAAAATGTTTGCTATATAAAATCTTCCCCTACTCTTCTGCTTTTCAAGCTAGAAGTCGGATTTCAAATCGGGGCTAACAATCTGTAACTAGAGCTATTTTTGTATCCCATCGCCTGTTATTCTGGCTTCGGTAAAACATGTCAGAAGTTAGCAGATTCATTCATTTCAAAACAACTATCATTTTGACCACTAAACCAAAGAGTTTGACAAAAGTATATTGGATTAAAACTTCCTCTACTTCTCTGCTTGTCAAATGCGGAGAAGGTTCATTCAGTATGGAACTTACGTTACAGCAGTTTTATTAAATGCACTATCATGTGTTTTTTAAACTTTCCCAAACAACTGCCGTTTTGACCCCTTTCCCAACATTTTACAGAAAAAAATGTTTGTTATATAAAATCTTCCCCTACTCTTCTGCTTTTCAAGCAAGAAGTCGGATTTCAAATCGGGGCTACCAATCTGTAAATAGAGCTATTTTTGTAACCCATTGCCTGTTTTTCTGGCTTTGGTAAAACATGTCAGAAGTTAGGAGATTCATTCATTTCAAAACAACTATAATTTTAACCACTAAACCAAAGAGTTTGACAAAAGTATATTGGATTAAAACTTCCTCTACTTCTCTGCTTGTCAAATGCGGAGAAGGTTCATTCAGTATGGAACTTACGTTACAGCAGTTTTATTAAATGCACTATCATGTGTTTTTTAAACTTTCCCAAACAACTGCCATTTTGACCCCTTTCCCAACATTTTACAGAAAAAAATGTTTGCTATATAAAATCTTCCCCTACTCTTCTGCTTTTCAAGCTAGAAGTCGGATTTCAAATCGGGGCTAACAATCTGTAACTAGAGCTATTTTTGTATCCCATCGCCTGTTATTCTGGCTTCGGTAAAACATGTCAGAAGTTAGCAGATTCATTCATTTCAAAACAACTATCATTTTGACCACTAAACCAAAGAGTTTGACAAAAGTATATTGGATTAAAACTTCCTCTACTTCTCTGCTTGTCAAATGCGGAGAAGGTTCATTCAGTATGGAACTTACGTTACAGCAGTTTTATTAAATGCACTATCATGTGTTTTTTAAACTTTCCCAAACAACTGCCGTTTTGACCCCTTTCCCAACATTTTACAGAAAAAAATGTTTGTTATATAAAATCTTCCCCTACTCTTCTGCTTTTCAAGCAAGAAGTCGGATTTCAAATCGGGGCTACCAATCTGTAACTAGAGCTATTTTAGTAACCCATCGCCTGTTTTTCTGGCTTCGGTAAAACATGTCAGAAGTTAGCAGATTCATTCAATTCAAAACAAATATCATTTTGACCACTAAAACAAAGAGTTTGACAAAAGTATATTGGATTAAAACTTCCTCTACTTCTCTGCTTGTCAAATGCGGAGAAGGTTCATTCAGTATGGAACTTACGTTACAGCAGTTTTATTAAATGCACTATCATGTGTTTTTTAAACTTTCCCAAACAACTGCCGTTTTGACCCCTTTCCCAACATTTTACAGAAAAAAATGTTTGTTATATAAAATCTTCCCCTACTCTTCTGCTTTTCAAGCAAGAAGTCGGATTTCAAATCGGGGCTACCAATCTGTAACTAGAGCTATTTTAGTAACCCATCGCCTGTTTTTCTGGCTTCGGTAAAACATGTCAGATGTTAGCAGATTCATTCAATTCAAAACAAATATCATTTTGATCACTAAACCAAAGAGTTTGACAAAAGTATATTGAATTAACCTGTCTAGGATCAGCGTGGCGCTAGCGGCACACCCCCCCCCCCCCCACTGAAAAACCAGTGCCGCGAAATTCAAAAAAAATATTTTTTTAAAATATTTAACTTTCACACATTAAAGTCCAATACAGCTAATGAAAGACACAGATCTTATGAATCCAGTCAACATTTCCGATTTTTAAAATGTTTTACAGGGAAGACACAATATGTAAAGATGTACATCTATTACCTAAAAACACATTAGCATATTCCACCATCTTTTATTTGTCCACCAACACCAGTAGCCATCACCAATTCGGCTAAACTAAGATATTTATAGCCCCTAACCAACAAAAAAACTCATTAGATGACAGTCTGATAACATATTTATGGTATGGGATAGGTTTTGTTAGAAAAAAGTGCATATTTCAGGTATATGGCATAGTTTACAATTGCACCCACCATCACAAATGGACTAGAATAATTACAATGAGCAACGTGTTTACCTAACTACTAATCATCAAACATTTCGTAAAAATACACAGCATACACGAATCGAAAGACACAGATCCTGTGAATACAGACAATATTTCAGATTTTCTAAGTGTCTTACAGCGAAAACACAATAAATCGTTATATTAGCTTAGCACATAGCAATTAGCAGCCCAGCATTGATTCTAGCCAAAGTGAGCGATAAAAGTCAACATCGCCAAAAGATATTAATTTTTTCACTAACCTTCTCAGAATTCTTCCGATGACACTCCTGTAACATCACATTACAACATGCATATACAGTTTGATCGAAAATGTTTATATTTAGCCACCAAAATCATGGTTAGACAATGTGAAATGTAACTCGGCTGGTCAGAATTTGTCCTTGCGCCACTTAGACAGTGATCTACTCTTATACATAAATACTCATAAACGTGACTAAAAAATATAGGGTGGACAGGGATTGATAGACAATTTAATTCTTAATACAATTGCGTTATTACATTTTTTAATTTATCCTTACTTTTCAATACAGTTTGCGCCAAGCGAAGCTACGTCAAAAAACATGGCGTCCTAAGCCACTAAAATGTTTCGACAGAAACACGATTTATCATAATAAAAATGTCCTACCTTGAGCTGTTCTTCCATCAGTATCTTGGGCAAAGGATCCTTTCTTGGGAGAAATCGTCTTTTGGTGGAAAGCTGTCCTCTTGCCATGTGGAAATGTCAACTACGTTCGGGATGAACTGAAAAGCGTGTCCAACTTTTCACATCGTTGCAAAAATAAATGTCACAAAATCGCACTAAACGGATATAAATTGCTATAAAACGCTTTAAATTAACTACTTTGTGATGTTTGTAACTCCTATAACGAGTGAAAAGATGACCGGAGAAATATAACAGGCTAAACTAATGCTTGGAACAGGAGAGGGTCGGTGTCTTCCACGCGCGTTACGCAGCAAGAAAAGACTTGCTAGCTAAAGGTTTTTTTCATTTGTAGGGCCTGTGAACGAGCAATCGAGCCCGTTGGAATCGTCATCACGTAAAGGCATCCAGGGGAAGACGTAAGAAGTGTCCGTATAGTCATAGCAACGACAGTGCCCGTTTAAATGACTTCAGAAAAGTGGCCAACGTTTCTCAAATCTGACTCCATGTCAGGGAAATTGCTGTAGAATGGGCTCTGTTCCACTTAGAGACAAAATTTCAACTCCTATAGAAACTATAGACTGTTTTCTATCCAATAATAATAATAATATGCATATTGTACGATCAAGGATTTTGTGGGAAGCCGTTTAAAAAATTAGCCACATTAGCATAAATAGTCTAAACAGCGCCCCCATCCCCAACAGGTTAAAACTTCCTCTACTTCTCTGCTTGTCAAATGCGGAGAAGGTTTATTCAGTATGGAACTTACGTTACAGCAGTTTTACTAAATGCACTGTCATTTGTTTTTTAAACTTTCCCAAACAACTGCCGTTTTGACCCTTTCCCAACATTTTATAGAAAAAATGTTTGCTATATAAAATCTTCCCCTACTCTTCTGCTTTTCAAGCAAGAAGTCGGATTTCAAATCGGGGCTACCAATCTGTAACTAGAGCTATTTTTGTAACCCATCGCCTGTTTTTCTGGCTTCGGTAAAACATGTCAGAAGTTAGGAGATTCATTCATTTCAAAACAACTATCATTTTGACCACTAAACCAAAGAGTTTGACAAAAGTATATTGAATTAAAACTTCCTCTACTTCTCTGCTTGTCAAATGCGGAGAAGGTTTATTCAGTATGGAACTTACGTTACAGCAATTTTACTAAATGCACTGTCATGTGTTTTTTAAACTTTCCCAAACAACTGCCGTTTTGACCCTTTCCCAACATTTTACAGAAAAAAATGTTTGCTGTATAAAATCTTCCCCTACTCTTTTGCTTTTCAAGCAAGAAGTCGGATTTCAAATCGGGCTACCAATCTGTAACTAGAGCTATTTTTGTAACCCATTGCCTGTTTTTCTGGCTTCGGTAAAACATGTCAGAAGTTAGGAGATTCATTCATTTCAAAAAAACTATCATTTTGACCACTAAACCAAAGAGTTTGACAAAAGTATATTGGATTAAAACTTCCTCTACTTCTCTGCTTGTAAAATGCGGAGAAGGTTCATTCAGTATGGAACTTACGTTACAGCAGTTTTATTAAATGCACTATCATGTGTTTTTTAAACTTTCCCAAACAACTGCCATTTTGACCCCTTTCCCAACATTTTACAGAAAAAAATGTTTGCTATATAAAATCTTCCCCTACTCTTCTGCTTTTCAAGCTAGAAGTCGGTCTTCAAATCGGGGCTAACAATCTGTAACTAGAGCTTTTTTTGTATCCAATCGCCTGTTTTTCTGGCTTCGGTAAAACATGTCAGAAGTTAGCAGATTCATTCATTTCAAAACAACTATCATTTTGACCACTAAACCAAAGAGTTTGACAAAATTATATTGGATTAAAACTTCCTCTACTTCTCTGCTTGTCAAATGCGGAGAAGGTTTATTCAGTATGGAACTTACGTTACAGCAGTTTTACTAAATGCACTGTCATGTGTTTTTTAAACTTTCCCAAACAACTGCCGTTTTGACCCTTTCCCAACATTTTACAGAAAAAAATGTTTGCTATATAAAATCTTCCCCTACTCTTTTGCTTTTCAAGCAAGAAGTCGGATTTCAAATCGGGCTACCAATCTGTAACTAGAGCTATTTTTGTAACCCATTGCCTGTTTTTCTGGCTTCGGTAAAACATGTCAGAAGTTAGGAGATTCATTCATTTCAAAACAACTATCATTTTGACCACTAAACCAAAGAGTTTGACAAAAGTATATTGGATTAAAACTTCCTCTACTTCTCTGCTTGTCAAATGCGGAGAAGGTTCATTCAGTATGGAACTTACGTTACAGCAGTTTTATTAAATGCACTATCATGTGTTTTTTAAACTTTCCCAAACAACTGCCATTTTGACCCCTTTCCCAACATTTTACAGAAAAAAATGTTTGCTATATAAAATCTTCCCCTACTCTTCTGCTTTTCAAGCTAGAAGTCGGACTTCAAATCGGGGCTAACAATCTGTAACTAGAGCTATTTTTGTATCCCATCGCCTGTTTTTCTGGCTTCGGTAAAACATGTCAGAAGTTAGCAGATTCATTAATTTCAAAACAACTATCATTTTGACCACTAAACCAAAGAGTTTGACAAAAGTATATTGGATTTAAACTTCCTCTACTTCTCTGCTTGTCAAATGCGGAGAAGGTTTATTCAGTATGGAACTGACGTTACAGCAGTTTTACTAAATGCACTATCATGTGTTTTTTAAACTTTCCCAAACAACTGCCGTTTTGACCCTTTCCCAACATTTTACAGAAATTTTTTTTGCTGAATAAAATCTTCCCCTACTCTTCTGCTTTTCAAGCAAGAAGTCGGATTTCAAATCGGGGCTACCAATCTGTAACTAGAGCTATTTTTGTAACCCATTGCCTGTTTTTCTGGCTTTGGTAAAACATGTCAGAAGTTAGGAGATTCATTTATTTCAAAACAACTATAATTTTAACCACTAAACCAAAGAGTTTGACAAAAGTATATTGGATTAAAACTTCCTCTACTTCTCTGCTTGTCAAATGCGGAGAAGGTTCATTCAGTATGGAACTTACGTTACAGCAGTTTTATTAAATGCACTATCATGTGTTTTTTAAACTTTCCCAAACAACTGCCGTTTTGACGCCTTTCCCAACATTTTACAGAAAAAAATGTTTGTTATATAAAATCTTCCCCTACTCTTCTGCTTTTCAAGCAAGAAGTCGGATTTCAAATCGGGGCTACCAATCTGTAACTAGAGCTATTTTAGTAACCCATCGCCTGTTTTTCTGGCTTCGGTAAAACATGTCAGAAGTTAGCAGATTCATTCAATTCAAAACAAATATCATTTTGATCACTAAACCAAAGAGTTTGACAAAAGTATATTGAATTAAAACTTCCTCTACTTCTCTGCTTGTCAAATGCGGAGAAGGTTTATTCAGTATGGAACTTACGTTACAGCAGTTTTACTAAATGCACTGTCATGTGTTTTTTAAACTTTCCCAAACAACTGCCGTTTTGACCCTTTCCCAACATTTTATAGAAAAAATGTTTGCTATATAAAATCTTCCCCTACTCTTCTGCTTTTCAAGCAAGAAGTCGGATTTCAAATCGGGGCTACCAATCTGTAACTAGAGCTATTTTTGTAACCCATCGCCTGTTTTTCTGGCTTCGGTAAAACATGTCAGAAGTTAGCAGATTCATTCAATTCAAAACAAATATCATTTTGATCACTAAACCAAAGAGTTTGACAAAAGTATATTGAATTAAAACTTCCTCTACTTCTCTGCTTGTCAAATGCGGAGAAGGTTTATTCAGTATGGAACTTACGTTACAGCAGTTTTACTAAATGCACTGTCATTTGTTTTTTAAACTTTCCCAAACAACTGCCGTTTTGACCCTTTCCCAACATTTTATAGAAAAAATGTTTGCTATATAAAATCTTCCCCTACTCTTCTGCTTTTCAAGCAAGAAGTCGGATTTCAAATCGGGGCTACCAATCTGTAACTAGAGCTATTTTTGTAACCCATCGCCTGTTTTTCTGGCTTCGGTAAAACATGTCAGAAGTTAGGAGATTCATTCATTTCAAAACAACTATCATTTTGACCACTAAACCAAAGAGTTTGACAAAAGTATATTGAATTAAAACTTCCTCTACTTCTCTGCTTGTCAAATGCGGAGAAGGTTTATTCAGTATGGAACTTACGTTACAGCAGTTTTACTAAATGCACTGTCATGTGTTTTTTAAACTTTCCCAAACAACTGCCGTTTTGACCCTTTCCCAACATTTTATAGAAAAAATGTTTGCTATATAAAATCTTCTCCTACTCTTCTGCTTTTCAAGCAAGAAGTCGGATTTCAAATCGGGGCTACCAATCTGTAACTAGAGCTATTTTTGTAACCCATCGCCTGTTTTTCTGGCTTCGGTAAAACATGTCAGAAGTTAGGAGATTCATTCATTTCAAAACAACTATCATTTTGACCACTAAACCAAAGAGTTTGACAAAAGTATATTGAATTAAAACTTCCTCTACTTCTCTGCTTGTCAAATGCGGAGAAGGTTTATTCAGTATGGAACTTACGTTACAGCAGTTTTACTAAATGCACTGTCATTTGTTTTTTAAACTTTCCCAAACAACTGCCGTTTTGACCCTTTCCCAACATTTTATAGAAAAAATGTTTGCTATATAAAATCTTCCCCTACTCTTCTGCTTTTCAAGCAAGAAGTCGGATTTCAAATCGGGGCTACCAATCTGTAACTAGAGCTATTTTTGTAACCCATCGCCTGTTTTTCTGGCTTCGGTAAAACATGTCAGAAGTTAGGAGATTCATTCATTTCAAAACAACTATCATTTTGACCACTAAACCAAAGAGTTTGACAAAAGTATATTGAATTAAAACTTCCTCTACTTCTCTGCTTGTCAAATGCGGAGAAGGTTTATTCAGTATGGAACTTACGTTACAGCAATTTTACTAAATGCACTGTCATGTGTTTTTTAAACTTTCCCAAACAACTGCCGTTTTGACCCTTTCCCAACATTTTACAGAAAAAAATGTTTGCTGTATAAAATCTTCCCCTACTCTTTTGCTTTTCAAGCAAGAAGTCGGATTTCAAATCGGGCTACCAATCTGTAACTAGAGCTATTTTTGTAACCCATTGCCTGTTTTTCTGGCTTCGGTAAAACATGTCAGAAGTTAGGAGATTCATTCATTTCAAAAAAACTATCATTTTGACCACTAAACCAAAGAGTTTGACAAAAGTATATTGGATTAAAACTTCCTCTACTTCTCTGCTTGTAAAATGCGGAGAAGGTTCATTCAGTATGGAACTTACGTTACAGCAGTTTTATTAAATGCACTATCATGTGTTTTTTAAACTTTCCCAAACAACTGCCATTTTGACCCCTTTCCCAACATTTTACAGAAAAAAATGTTTGCTATATAAAATCTTCCCCTACTCTTCTGCTTTTCAAGCTAGAAGTCGGTCTTCAAATCGGGGCTAACAATCTGTAACTAGAGCTTTTTTTGTATCCAATCGCCTGTTTTTCTGGCTTCGGTAAAACATGTCAGAAGTTAGCAGATTCATTCATTTCAAAACAACTATCATTTTGACCACTAAACCAAAGAGTTTGACAAAATTATATTGGATTAAAACTTCCTCTACTTCTCTGCTTGTCAAATGCGGAGAAGGTTTATTCAGTATGGAACTTACGTTACAGCAGTTTTACTAAATGCACTGTCATGTGTTTTTTAAACTTTCCCAAACAACTGCCGTTTTGACCCTTTCCCAACATTTTACAGAAAAAAATGTTTGCTATATAAAATCTTCCCCTACTCTTTTGCTTTTCAAGCAAGAAGTCGGATTTCAAATCGGGCTACCAATCTGTAACTAGAGCTATTTTTGTAACCCATTGCCTGTTTTTCTGGCTTCGGTAAAACATGTCAGAAGTTAGGAGATTCATTCATTTCAAAACAACTATCATTTTGACCACTAAACCAAAGAGTTTGACAAAAGTATATTGGATTAAAACTTCCTCTACTTCTTTGCTTGTCAAATGCGGAGAAGGTTCATTCAGTATGGAACTTACGTTACAGCAGTTTTATTAAATGCACTATCATGTGTTTTTTAAACTTTCCCAAACAACTGCCATTTTGACCCCTTTCCCAACATTTTACAGAAAAAAATGTTTGCTATATAAAATCTTCCCCTACTCTTCTGCTTTTCAAGCTAGAAGTCGGACTTCAAATCGGGGCTAACAATCTGTAACTAGAGCTATTTTTGTATCCCATCGCCTGTTTTTCTGGCTTCGGTAAAACATGTCAGAAGTTAGCAGATTCATTAATTTCAAAACAACTATCATTTTGACCACTAAACCAAAGAGTTTGACAAAAGTATATTGGATTTAAACTTCCTCTACTTCTCTGCTTGTCAAATGCGGAGAAGGTTTATTCAGTATGGAACTGACGTTACAGCAGTTTTACTAAATGCACTATCATGTGTTTTTTAAACTTTCCCAAACAACTGCCGTTTTGACCCTTTCCCAACATTTTACAGAATTTTTTTTTGCTGAATAAAATCTTCCCCTACTCTTCTGCTTTTCAAGCAAGAAGTCGGATTTCAAATCGGGGCTACCAATCTGTAACTAGAGCTATTTTTGTAACCCATTGCCTGTTTTTCTGGCTTTGGTAAAACATGTCAGAAGTTAGGAGATTCATTTATTTCAAAACAACTATAATTTTAACCACTAAACCAAAGAGTTTGACAAAAGTATATTGGATTAAAACTTCCTCTACTTCTCTGCTTGTCAAATGCGGAGAAGGTTCATTCAGTATGGAACTTACGTTACAGCAGTTTTATTAAATGCACTATCATGTGTTTTTTAAACTTTCCCAAACAACTGCCGTTTTGACCCCTTTCCCAACATTTTACAGAAAAAAATGTTTGTTATATAAAATCTTCCCCTACTCTTCTGCTTTTCAAGCAAGAAGTCGGATTTCAAATCGGGGCTACCAATCTGTAACTAGAGCTATTTTAGTAACCCATCGCCTGTTTTTCTGGCTTCGGTAAAACATGTCAGAAGTTAGCAGATTCATTCAATTCAAAACAAATATCATTTTGATCACTAAACCAAAGAGTTTGACAAAAGTATATTGAATTAAAACTTCCTCTACTTCTCTGCTTGTCAAATGCGGAGAAGGTTTATTCAGTATGGAACTTACGTTACAGCAGTTTTACTAAATGCACTGTCATGTGTTTTTTAAACTTTCCCAAACAACTGCCGTTTTGACCCTTTCCCAACATTTTATAGAAAAAATGTTTGCTATATAAAATCTTCCCCTACTCTTCTGCTTTTCAAGCAAGAAGTCGGATTTCAAATCGGGGCTACCAATCTGTAACTAGAGCTATTTTTGTAACCCATCGCCTGTTTTTCTGGCTTCGGTAAAACATGTCAGAAGTTAGCAGATTCATTCAATTCAAAACAAATATCATTTTGATCACTAAACCAAAGAGTTTGACAAAAGTATATTGAATTAAAACTTCCTCTACTTCTCTGCTTGTCAAATGCGGAGAAGGTTTATTCAGTATGGAACTTACGTTACAGCAGTTTTACTAAATGCACTGTCATTTGTTTTTTAAACTTTCCCAAACAACTGCCGTTTTGACCCTTTCCCAACATTTTATAGAAAAAATGTTTGCTATATAAAATCTTCCCCTACTCTTCTGCTTTTCAAGCAAGAAGTCGGATTTCAAATCGGGGCTACCAATCTGTAACTAGAGCTATTTTTGTAACCCATCGCCTGTTTTTCTGGCTTCGGTAAAACATGTCAGAAGTTAGGAGATTCATTCATTTCAAAACAACTATCATTTTGACCACTAAACCAAAGAGTTTGACAAAAGTATATTGAATTAAAACTTCCTCTACTTCTCTGCTTGTCAAATGCGGAGAAGGTTTATTCAGTATGGAACTTACGTTACAGCAGTTTTACTAAATGCACTGTCATGTGTTTTTTAAACTTTCCCAAACAACTGCCGTTTTGACCCTTTCCCAACATTTTATAGAAAAAATGTTTGCTATATAAAATCTTCCCCTACTCTTCTGCTTTTCAAGCAAGAAGTCGGATTTCAAATCGGGGCTACCAATCTGTAACTAGAGCTATTTTTGTAACCCATCGCCTGTTTTTCTGGCTTCGGTAAAACATGTCAGAAGTTAGGAGATTCATTCATTTCAAAACAACTATCATTTTGACCACTAAACCAAAGAGTTTGACAAAAGTATATTGGATTAAAACTTCCTCTACTTCTCTGCTTGTCAAATGCGGAGAAGGTTCATTCAGTATGGAACTTACGTTACAGCAGTTTTATTAAATGCACTATCATGTGTTTTTTAAACTTTCCCAAACAACTGCCGTTTTGACCCTTTCCTAACATTTTACAGAAAAAATGTTTGCTGAATAAAATCTTCCCCTACTCTTCTGCTTTTCAAGCAAGAAGTCGGATTTCAAATCGGGGCTACCAATCTGTAACTAGAGGTATTTTTGTAACCCATTGCCTGTTTTTCTGGCTTTGGTAAAACATGTCAGAAGTTAGGAGATTCATTCATTTCAAAACAACTATAATTTTAACCACTAAACCAAAGAGTTTGACAAAAGTATATTGGATTAAAACTTCCTCTACTTCTCTGCTTGTCAAATGCGGAGAAGGTTCATTCAGTATGGAACTTACGTTACAGCAGTTTTATTAAATGCACTATCATGTGTTTTTTAAACTTTCCCAAACAACTGCCATTTTGACCCCTTTCCCAACATTTTACAGAAAAAAATGTTTGCTATATAAAATCTTCCCCTACTCTTCTGCTTTTCAAGCTAGAAGTTGGATTTCAAATCGGGGCTAACAATCTGTAACTAGAGCTATTTTTGTATCCCATCGCCTGTTATTCTGGCTTCGGTAAAACATGTCAGAAGTTAGCAGATTCATTCATTTCAAAACAACTATCATTTTGACCACTAAACCAAAGAGTTTGACAAAAGTATATTGGATTAAAACTTCCTCTACTTCTCTGCTTGTCAAATGCGGAGAAGGTTCATTCAGTATGGAACTTACGTTACAGCAGTTTTATTAAATGCACTATCATGTGTTTTTTAAACTTTCCCAAACAACTGCCATTTTGACCCCTTTCCCAACATTTTACAGAAAAAAATGTTTGCTATATAAAATCTTCCCCTACTCTTCTGCTTTTCAAGCTAGAAGTCGGTCTTCAAATCGGGGCTACCAATCTGTAACTAGAGCTATTTTAGTGACCCATCGCCTGTTTTTCTGGCTTCGGTAAAACATGTCAGAAGTTAGCAGATTCATTCAATTCAAAACAAATATCATTTTGATCACTAAACCAAAGAGTTTGACAAAAGTATATTGAATTAAACTTCCTCTACTTCTCTGCTTGTCAAATGCGGAGAAGGTTTATTCAGTATGGAACTTACGTTACAGCAGTTTTACTAAATGCACTGTCATTTGTTTTTTAAACTTTCCCAAACAACTGCCGTTTTGACCCTTTCCCAACATTTTATAGAAAAAATGTTTGCTATATAAAATCTTCCCCTACTCTTCTGCTTTTCAAGCAAGAAGTCGGATTTCAAATCGGGGCTACCAATCTGTAACTAGAGCTATTTTAGTAACCCATCGCCTGTTTTTCTGGCTTCGGTAAAACATGTCAGAAGTTAGGAGATTCATTCATTTCAAAACAACTATCATTTTGACCACTAAACCAAAGAGTTTGACAAAAGTATATTGGATTAAAACTTCCTCTACTTCTTTGCTTGTCAAATGCGGAGAAGGTTTATTCAGTATGGAACTTACGTTACAGCAGTTTTACTAAATGCACTGTCATGTGTTTTTTAAACTTTCCCAAACAACTGCCGTTTTGACCCTTTCCTAACATTTTACAGAAAAAATGTTTGCTGAATAAAATCTTCCCCTACTCTTCTGCTTTTCAAGCAAGAAGTCGGATTTCAAATCGGGGCTACCAATCTGTAACTAGAGCTATTTTTGTAACCCATTGCCTGTTTTTCTGGCTTTGGTAAAACATGTCAGAAGTTAGGAGATTCATTCATTTCAAAACAACTATAATTTTAACCACTAAACCAAAGAGTTTGACAAAAGTATATTGGATTAAAACTTCCTCTACTTCTCTGCTTGTCAAATGCGGAGAAGGTTCATTCAGTATGGAACTTACGTTACAGCAGTTTTATTAAATGCACTATCATGTGTTTTTTAAACTTTCCCAAACAACTGCCGTTTTGACCCCTTTCCCAACATTTTACAGAAAAAAATGTTTGTTATATAAAATCTTCCCCTACTCTTCTGCTTTTCAAGCAAGAAGTCGGATTTCAAATCGGGGCTACCAATCTGTAACTAGAGCTATTTTAGTAACCCATCGCCTGTTTTTCTGGCTTCGGTAAACATGTCAGAAGTTAGCAGATTCATTCAATTCAAAACAAATATCATTTTGATCACTAAACCAAAGAGTTTGACAAAAGTATATTGAATTAAAACTTCCTCTACTTCTCTGCATGTCAAATGCGGAGAAGGTTTATTCAGTATGGAACTTACGTTACAGCAGTTTTACTAAATGCACTGTCATGTGTTTTTTAAACTTTCCCAAACAACTGCCGTTTTGACCCTTTCCCAACATTTTATAGAAAAAATGTTTGCTATATAAAATCTTCCCCTACTCTTCTGCTTTTCAAGCAAGAAGTCGGATTTCAAATCGGGGCTACCAATCTGTAACTAGAGCTATTTTTGTAACCCATCGCCTGTTTTTCTGGCTTCGGTAAAACATGTCAGAAGTTAGGAGATTCATTCATTTCAAAACAACTATCATTTTGACCACCAAACCAAAGAGTTTGACAAAAGTATATTGGATTAAAACTTCCTCTACTTCTCTGCTTGTCAAATGCGGAGAAGGTTCATTCAGTATGGAACTTACGTTACAGCAGTTTTATTAAATGCACTATCATGTGTTTTTTAAACTTTCCCAAACAACTGCCATTTTGACCCCTTTCCCAACATTTTACAGAAAAAAATGTTTGCTATATAAAATCTTCCCCTACTCTTCTGCTTTTCAAGCTAGAAGTCGGATTTCAAATCGGGGCTACCAATCTGTAACTAGAGCTATTTTAGTGACCCATCGCCTGTTTTTCTGGCTTCGGTAAAACATGTCAGAAGTTAGCAGATTCATTCAATTCAAAACAAATATCATTTTGATCACTAAACCAAAGAGTTTGACAAAAGTATATTGAATTAAACTTCCTCTACTTCTCTGCTTGTCAAATGCGGAGAAGGTTTATTCAGTATGGAACTTACGTTACAGCAGTTTTACTAAATGCACTGTCATTTGTTTTTTAAACTTTCCCAAACAACTGCCGTTTTGACCCTTTCCCAACATTTTATAGAAAAAATGTTTGCTATATAAAATCTTCCCCTACTCTTTTGCTTTTCAAGCAAGAAGTCGGATTTCAAATCGGGCTACCAATCTGTAACTAGAGCTATTTTTGTAACCCATTGCCTGTTTTTCTGGCTTCGGTAAAACATGTCAGAAGTTAGGAGATTCATTCATTTCAAAACAACTATCATTTTGACCACTAAACCAAAGAGTTTGACAAAAGTATATTGGATTAAAACTTCCTCTACTTCTCTGCTTGTAAAATGCGGAGAAGGTTCATTCAGTATGGAACTTACGTTACAGCAGTTTTATTAAATGCACTATCATGTGTTTTTTAAACTTTCCCAAACAACTGCCATTTTGACCCCTTTCCCAACATTTTACAGAAAAAAATGTTTGCTATATAAAATCTTCCCCTACTCTTCTGCTTTTCAAGCTAGAAGTCGGTCTTCAAATCGGGGCTAACAATCTGTAACTAGAGCTTTTTTTGTATCCAATCGCCTGTTTTTCTGGCTTCGGTAAAACATGTCAGAAGTTAGCAGATTCATTCATTTCAAAACAACTATCATTTTGACCGCTAAACCAAAGAGTTTGACAAAAGTATATTGGATTAAAACTTCCTCTACTTCTCTGCTTGTCAAATGCGGAGAAGGTTTATTCAGTATGGAACTTACGTTACAGCAGTTTTACTAAATGCACTGTCATGTGTTTTTTAAACTTTCCCAAACAACTGCCGTTTTGACCCTTTCCCAACATTTTATAGAAAAAATGTTTGCTATATAAAATCTTCCCCTACTCTTCTGCTTTTCAAGCAAGAAGTCGGATTTCAAATCGGGGCTACCAATCTGTAACTAGAGCTATTTTTGTAACCCATCGCCTGTTTTTCTGGCTTCGGTAAAACATGTCAGAAGTTAGGAGATTCATTCATTTCAAAACAACTATCATTTTGACCACTAAACCAAAGAGTTTGACAAAAGTATATTGGATTAAAACTTCCTCTACTTCTCTGCTTGTCAAATGCGGAGAAGGTTCATTCAGTATGGAACTTACGTTACAGCAGTTTTATTAAATGCACTATCATGTGTTTTTTAAACTTTCCCAAACAACTGCCATTTTGACCCCTTTCCCAACATTTTACAGAAAAAAATGTTTGCTATATAAAATCTTCCCCTACTCTTCTGCTTTTCAAGCTAGAAGTCGGATTTCAAATCGGGGCTAACAGTCTGTAACTAGAGCTATTTTTGTATCCCATCGCCTGTTTTTCTGGCTTCGGTAAAACATGTCAGAAGTTTGCAGATTCATTCATTTCAAAACAACTATCATTTTGACCACTAAACCAAAGAGTTTGACAAAAGTATATTGGATTAAAACTTCCTCTACTTCTCTGCTTGTCAAATGCGGAGAAGGTTCATTCAGTATGGAACTTACGTTACAGCAGTTTTATTAAATGCACTATCATGTGTTTTTTAAACTTTCCCAAACAACTGCCGTTTTGACCCCTTTCCCAACATTTTACAGAAAAAAATGTCTGTTATATAAAATCTTCCCCTACTCTTCTGCTTTTCAAGCAAGAAGTCGGATTTCAAATCGGGGCTACCAATCTGTAACTAGAGCTATTTTTGTAACCCATCGCCTGTTTTTCTGGCTTCGGTAAAACATGTCAGAAGTTAGCAGATTCATTCAATTCAAAACAAATATCATTTTGATCACTAAACCAAAGAGTTTGACAAAAGTATATTGAATTAAAACTTCCTCTACTTCTCTGCTTGTCAAATGCGGAGAAGGTTTATTCAGTATGGAACTTACGTTAGAGCAGTTTTACTAAATGCACTGTCATGTGTTTTTTAAACTTTCCCAAACAACTGCCGTTTTGACCCTTTCCCAACATTTTATAGAAAATATGTTTGTTATATAAAATCTTCCCCTACTCTTCTGCTTTTCAAGCAAGAAGTCGGATTTCAAATCGGGGCTACCAATCTGTAACTAGAGCTATTTTTGTAACCCATCGCCTGTTTTTCTGGCTTTGGTAAAACATGTCAGAAGTTAGCAGATTCATTCAATTCAAACCAACTATCATTTTGATCACTAAACCAAAGAGTTTGACAAAAGTATATTGAATTAAAACTTCCTCTACTTCTCTGCTTGTCAAATGCGGAGAAGGTTTATTCAGTATGGAACTTAAGTTACAGCAGTTTTACTAAATGCACTATCATGTGTTTTTTAAACTTTCCCAAACAACTGCCGTTTTGACCCCTTTCCCAACATTTTACAGAAAAAAATGTTTGTTATTTAAAATCTTCCCCTAATCTTCTGCTTTTCAAGCAAGAAGTCGGATTTCAAATCGGGGCTACCAATCTGTAACTAGAGCTATTTTTGTAACCCATCGCCTGTTTTTCTGGCTTCGGTAAAACATGTCAGAAGTTAGCACATTCATTCAATTCAAAACAAATATCATTTTAATCACTAAACCAAAGAGTTTGACAAAAGTATATTGAATTAAAACTTCTTCTACTTCTCTGCTTGTCAAATGCGGAGAAGGTTTTTTCAGTATTGAACTTACGTTACAGCAGTTTTACTAAATGCACTATCATGTGTTTTTTAAACTTTCCCAAACAACTGCCGTTTTGACCCTTTCCTAACATTTTACAGAAAAAATGTTTGCTGAATAAAATTTCCCCTACTCTTCTGCTTTTCAAGCAAGAAGTCGGATTTCAAATCGGGGCTACCAATCTGTAACTAGAGCTATTTTTGTAACCCATTGCCTGTTTTTCTGGCTTTGGTAAAACATGTCAGAAGTTAGGAGATTCATTCATTTCAAAACAACTATAATTTTAACCACTAAACCAAAGAGTTTGACAAAAGTATATTGGATTCAAACTTCCTCTACTTCTCTGCTTGTCAAATGCGGAGAAGGTTCATTCAGTATGGAACTTACGTTACAGCAGTTTTATTAAATGCACTATCATGTGTTTTTTAAACTTTCCCAAACAACTGCCGTTTTGACCCCTTTCCCAACATTTTACAGAAAAAAATGTTTGTTATATAAAATCTTCCTCTACTCTTCTGCTTTTCAAGCAAGAAGTCGGATTTCAAATCGGGGCTACCAATCTGTAACTAGAGCTATTTTAGTAACCCATCGCCTGTTTTTCTGGCTTCGGTAAAACATGTCAGAAGTTAGCAGATTCATTCAATTCAAAACAACTATCATTTTGATCACTAAACCAAAGAGTTTGACAAAAGTATATTGAATTAAAACTTCCTCTACTTCTCTGCTTGTCAAATGCGGAGAAGGTTTATTCAGTATGGAACTTACGTTACAGCAGTTTTACTAAATGCACTATCATGTGTTTTTTAAACTTTCCCAAACAACTGCCGTTTTGACCCCTTTCCCAACATTTTACAGAAAAAATGTTTGCTGAATAAAATCTTCCCCTACTCTTCTGCTTTTCAAGCAAGAAGTCGGATTTCAAATCGGGGCTACCAATCTGTAACTAGAGCTATTTTTGTAACCCATCGCCTGTTTTTCTGGCTTTGGTAAAACATGTCAGAAGTTAGGAGATTCATTCATTTCAAAACAACTATAATTTTAACCACTAAACCAAAGAGTTTGACAAAAGTATATTGGATTAAAACTTCCTCTACTTCTCTGCTTGTCAAATGCGGAGAAGGTTTATTCAGTATGGAACTTAAGTTACAGCAGTTTTACTAAATGCACTATCATGTGTTTTTTAAACTTTCCCAAACAACTGCCGTTTTGACCCCTTTCCCAACATTTTACAGAAAAAAACATTTGCTATATAAAATCTTCCCCTACTCTTCTGCTTTTCAAGCAAGAAGTCGGATTTCAAATCGGGGCTACCAATCTGTAACTAGAGCTATTTTTGTAACCCATCGCCTGTTTTTCTGGCTTCGGTAAAACATGTCAGAAGTTAGCAGATTCATTCAATTCAAAACAAATATCATTTTGATCACTAAACCAAAGAGTTTGACAAAAGTATATTGAATTAAAACGTCTTCTACTTCTCTGCTTGTCAAATGCGGAGAAGGTTTATTCAGTATTGAACTTACGTTACAGCAGTTTTACTAAATGCACTATCATGTGTTTTTTAAACTTTCCCAAACAACTGCCGTTTTGACCCTTTCCTAACATTTTACAGAAAAAATGTTTGCTGAATAAAATTTCCCCTACTCTTCTGCTTTTCAAGCAAGAAGTCGGATTTCAAATCGGGGCTACCAATCTGTAACTAGAGCTATTTTTGTAACCCATTGCCTGTTTTTCTGGCTTTGGTAAAACATGTCAGAAGTTAGGAGATTCATTCATTTCAAAACAACTATAATTTTAACCACTAAACCAAAGAGTTTGACAAAAGTATATTGGATTAAAACTTCCTCTACTTCTCTGCTTGTCAAATGCGGAGAAGGTTCATTCAGTATGGAACTTACGTTACAGCAGTTTTATTAAATGCACTATCATGTGTTTTTTAAACTTTCCCAAACAACTGCCGTTTTGACCCCTTTCCCAACATTTTACAGAAAAAAATGTTTCTTATATAAAATCTTCCTCTACTCTTCTGCTTTTCAAGCAAGAAGTCGGATTTCAAATCGGGGCTACCAATCTGTAACTAGAGCTATTTTAGTAACCCATCGCCTGTTTTTCTGGCTTCGGTAAAACATGTCAGAAGTTAGCAAATTCATTCAATTCAAAACAAATATCATTTTGATCACTAAACCAAAGTGTTTGACAAAAGTATATTGAATTAAAACTTCCTCTACTTCTCTGCTTGTCAAATGCGGAGAAGGTTTATTCAGTATGAAACTTACGTTACAGCAGTTTTACTAAATGCACTGTCATGTGTTTTTTAAACTTTCACAAACAACTGCCGTTTTGACCCTTTCCCAACATTTTACAGAAAAAAATGTTTGCTGAATAAAATCTTCCCCTACTCTTCTGCTTTTCAAGCAAGAAGTCGGATTTCAAATCGGGGCTACCAATCTGTAACTAGAGCTATTTTTGTAACCCATCGCCTGTTTTTCTGCTTTGGTAAAACATGTCAGAAGTTAGGAGATTCATTCATTTCAAAACAACTATAATTTTAACCACTAAACCAAAGAGTTTGACAAAAGTATATTGGATTAAAACTTCCTCTACTTCTCTGCTTGTCAAATGCGGAGAAGGTTTATTCAGTATGGAACTTACGTTACAGCAGTTTTACTAAATGCACTATCATGTGTTTTTTAAACTTTCCCAAACAACTGCCGTTTTGACCCCTTTCCCAACATTTTACAGAAAAAAATGTTTGCTATATAAAATCTTCCCCTACTCTTCTGCTTTTCAAGCAAGAAGTCGGATTTTAAATCGGGGCTACCAATCTGTAACTAGAGCTATTTTTGTAACCCATCGCCTGTTTTTCTGGCTTCGGTAAAACATGTCAGAAGTTAGCAGATTCATTCAATTCAAAACAAATATCATTTTGATCACTAAACCAAAGAGTTTGACAAAAGTATATTGAATTAAAACTTCCTCTACTTCTCTGCTTGTCAAATGCGGAGAAGGTTTATTCAGTATGGAACTTACGTTACAGCAGTTTTACTAAATGCACTATCATGTGTTTTTTAAACTTTCCCAAACAACTGCCGTTTTGACCCCTTTCCCAACATTTTACAGAAAAAATGTTTGCTGAATAAAATCTTCCCCTACTCTTCTGCTTTTCAAGCAAGAAGTCGGATTTCAAATCGGGGCTACCAATCTGTAACTAGAGCTATTTTTGTAACCCATCGCCTGTTTTTCTGGCTTCGGTAAAACATGTCAGAAGTTAGCAGATTCATTCAATTCAAAACAAATATCATTTTGATCACTAAACCAAAGAGTTTGACAAAAGTATATTGAATTAAAACTTCCTCTACTTCTCTGCTTGTCAAATGCGGAGAAGGTTTATTCAGTATTGAACTTACGTTACAGCAGTTTTACTAAATGCACTATCATGTGTTTTTTAAACTTTCCCAAACAACTGCCGTTTTGACCCCTTTCCCAACATTTTACAGAAAAAAACATTTGCTATATAAAATCTTCCCCTACTCTTCTGCTTTTCAAGCAAGAAGTCGGATTTCAAATCGGGGCTACCAATCTGTAACTAGAGCTATTTTTGTAACCCATCGCCTGTTTTTCTGGCTTCGGTAAAACATGTCAGAAGTTAGCAGATTCATTCAATTCAAAACAAATATCATTTTGATCACTAAACCAAAGAGTTTGACAAAAGTATATTGAATTAAAACTTCCTCTACTTCTCTGCTTGTCAAATGCGGAGAAGGTTTATTCAGTATTGAACTTACGTTACAGCAGTTTTACTAAATGCACTATCATGTGTTTTTTAAACTTTCCCAAACAACTGCCGTTTTGACCCCTTTCCCAACATTTTACAGAAAAAAACGTTTGCTATATAAAATCTTCCCCTACTCTTCTGCTTTTCAAGCAAGAAGTCGGATTTCAAATCGGGGCTACCAATCTGTAACTAGGGCTATTTTTGTAACCCATCTCCTGTTTTTCTGGCTTTGGTAAAACATGTCAGAAGTTAGGAGATTCATTCATTTCAAAACAACTATCATTTTGACCACTAAACCAAAGAGTTTGACAAAAGTATATTGGATTAAAACTTCCTCTACTTCTCTGCTTGTCAAATGCGGAGAAGGTTCATTCAGTATGGAACTTACGTTATAGCAGTTTTATTAAATGCACTATCATGTGTTTTTTAACCTGTCTAGGATCAGCGTGGCGCTAGCGGCACACCCCCCCCCCCCCCACTGAAAAACCAGTGCCGCGAAATTCAAAAAAAATATTTTTTTTAAATATTTAACTTTCACACATTAAAGTCCAATACAGCTAATGAAAGACACAGATCTTGTGAATCCAGTCAACATTTCCGATTTTTTAAATGTTTTACAGGGAAGACACAATATGTAAAGATGTACATCTATTACCTAAAAACACATTAGCATAATCCACCATCTTTTATTTGTCCACCAACACCAGTAGCCATCACCAATTCGGCTAAACTAAGATATTTATAGCCCCTAACCAACAAAAAAACTCATTAGATGACAGTCTGATAACATATTTATGGTATGGGATAGGTTTTGTTAGAAAAAAGTGCATATTTCAGGTAGATGGCATAGTTTACAATTGCACCCACCATCACAAATGGACTAGAATAATTACAATGAGCAACGTGTTTACCTAACTACTAATCATCAAACATTTCGTAAAAATACACAGCATACACGAATCGAAAGACACAGATCCTGTGAATACAGACAATATTTCAGATTTTCTAAGTGTCTTACAGCGAAAACACAATAAATCGTTATATTAGCATAGCACATAGCACATAGCAGCCCAGCATTGATTCTAGCCAAAGTGGGCGATAACGTCAACATCGCCAAAAATATATTAATTTTTTCACTAACCTTCTCAGAATTCTTCAGATGACACTCCTGTAACATCATATTACACAATCCATATAGAGTTTGATCGAAAATGTTTATATTTAGCCACCAAAATCATGGTTAGACAATGTGAAATGTAGCTCAGCTGGTCAGAAAATGTCCTTGCGCCACTTAGACAGTGATCTACTCTTATACATAAATACTCATAAACGTGACTAAAAAATATAGGGTGGACAGGGATTGATAGACAATTTAATTCTTAATACAATTGCGTTATTACATTTTTTAATTTATCCTTACTTTTCAATACAGTTTGCGCCAAGCGAAGCTACGTCAAAAAACATGGCGTCCTAAGCCACTAAAATGTTTCGACAGAAACACGATTTATCATAATAAAAATGTCCTACCTTGAGCTGTTCTTCCATCAGTATCTTGGGCAAAGGATCCTTTCTTGGGAGAAATCGTCTTTTGGTGGAAAGCTGTCCTCTTGCCATGTGGAAATGTCAACTGCGTTCGGGATGAACTGAAAAGCGTGCCCAACTTTTCACATCGTTGCAAAAATAAATGTCCCAAAATCGCACTAAACGGATATAAATTGCTATAAAACGCCTTAAATTAACTACCTTATGATGTTTTTAACTCCTAAAACGAGTGAAAAGATGACCGGAGAAATATAACAGGCTAAACTAACGCTTGGAACAGGTGCGCGCCGGTGTCCTCTAGGCTCATGACGCAGCTCCCAAAGAATGACTAGCTTCAGGGTTTTTTCATTTGTAGGGCCTGTGAACGAGCAATCGACCCCGTTGGAATCGTCATCACGTAAAGGCATCCAGGGGAAGACGTAAGAAGTGTCCGTATAGTCATAGCAACGACAGTGCCCTTTTAAATGACTTCAGAAGAGTGGCCAACATTTCTCAAATCTGACTCCATGTCAGGGAAATTGCTGTAGAATGGGCTCTGTTCCACTTAGAGACAAAATTTCAACTCCTATAGAAACTATAGACTGTTTTCTATCCAATAATAATAATAATATGCATATTGTACGATCAAGGATTTTGTGGGAAGCCGTTTAAAAAATTAGCCAAATTAGCATAAGTAGTCTAAACAGCGCCCCCATCCCCAACAGGTTAAACTTTCCCAAACAACTGCCGTTTTGACCCCTTTCCCAACATTTTACAGAAAAAAATGTTTGCTATATAAAATCTTCCCCTACTCTTCTGCTTTTCAAGCAAGAAGTCGGATTTCAAATCGGGGCTACCAATCTGTAACTAGAGCTATTTTTGTAACCCATCTCCTGTTTTTCTGGCTTCGGTAAAACATGTCAGAAGTTACCAGATTCATTCAATTCAAAACAACTATCATTTTGATCACTAAACCAAAGAGTTTGACAAAAGTATATTGAATTAAAACTTCCTCTACTTCTCTGCTTGTCAAATGCGGAGAAGGTTTATTCAGTATGGAACTTACGTTACAGCAGTTTTACTAAATGCACTATCATGTGTTTTTTAAACTTTCCCAAACAACTGCCGTTTTGACCCCTTTCCCAACATTTTACAGAAAAAAATGTTTGCTATATAAAATCTTCCCCTACTCTTCTGCTTTTCAAGCAAAAAGTCGGATTTCAAATCGGGGCTACCAATCTGTAACTAGAGCTATTTTTGTAACCCATCTCCTGTTTTTCTGGCTTTGGTAAAACATGTCAGAAGTTAGGAGATTCATTCATTTCAAAACAACTATCATTTTGACCACTAAACCAAAGAGTTTGAGAAAAGTATATTGAATTAAAACTTCCTCTACTTCTCTGCTTGTCAAATGCGGAGAAGGTTTATTCAGTATGGAACTTAAGTTACAGCAGTTTTACTAAATGCACTATCATGTGTTTTTTAAACTTTCCCAAACAACTGACGTGTTGACCCCTTTCCCAACATTTTACTGAAAAAAATGTTTGCTATTTAAAATCTTCCCCTACTCTTTTGATTTTCATGCAAGAAGTCGGATTTCAAATCGGGGCTACCAATCTGTAACTAGAGCTATTTTTGTAACCCATCGCCTGTTTTTCTGGCTTCGGTAAAACATGTCAGAAGTTAGCAGATTCATTCATTTCAAAACAACTATCATTTTGACCACTAAACCAAAGAGTTTGACAAAAGTATATTGGATTAACTTCTTCTGGCTGCAAGCCCGACGTCGATACACTTATGACAACAGCCAGCTCAAGTGCAGGGCGCAAAATTCAAAATATATTTTTTTGAAATATTTAACTTTCACACATTAACAAGTCCAATACAGCAAATGAAAGGTACACATCTTGTGAATCCAGCCAACATGTCTGATTTTTAAAATGTTTTACAGCGAAAACAGCACGTATATTTATGTTAGCTCACCACCAAATACAAAAAAGGACAGACATTTTTCACAGCACAGGTAGCATGCACAAAGCCAACCTAACTAACCAAGAACCAACCAAACTAACCAATAAACAATTCATCAGATGACAGTCTTATAACATGTTATTCAATAAATCTATGTTTTTTTCGAAAAATGTGCATATTTCAGGTATAAATCATAGTTTACATTACAGCTACAATCAGAAATTGCGCCGAAAGCAAACATAATAATTACAGACACCAACGTCAAATACCTAAATACTCATCATAAAACATTTCTGAAAAATACATAGTGTACAGCAAATGAAAGACAGGCATCTTGTGATTCCAGACATTATTTCCTATTTATTAAGTGTTTTACAGCAAAAACACAATATAGCGTTATATTAGCTTACCACAATAGCCAGAAACACAAGCCATTTCCAAGCAGCAAAAGTTAGCGATCGTAACAAACCAGCAAAAGATATTGAATTTTTGACTAACCTTGATATGCTTCATCAGATGACAGTCCTATAACCTCTACAGAGTACCTAACCCGGATCCGGGAGCACCCCCCACCTCCCCCACACTGATTAGCATCGCTAGCATAGCGTCACAATTAAATAGTAGCATCTAAATATCATTAAATCACAAGTCCAAGACACCCAATGAAAGACACAGATCTTGTGAATAAAACCACCATTTCAGATTTTTTAAATGTTTTACAGGGAAGACAAAATATGTAAATCTATTAGCTAAACACGTTAGCAAAAGACACCATTTTCTTACTCCAACAGTTTCTTACTCCATCAGGTGCTATCACCAATTCGGCTAAACTAAGATATTTCATAGCCACTAACCAACAAACAAATTCATAAGATGACAGTCTGATAACATATTTATGGTATAGCATAGTTTTTTTTTTTTAAATGTGCATTTTTCAGGTATAAATCACAGTTCTACATTGCAGCTGCAATCTGATATAGTGCTGATGCAGCTAGAACAATTACAGAGACCAACGTTATATAACTAATTACTTGTCTTAAAACATTTCAGAAAAAATACACAGCGTACAGACATTGAAAGCCCAACATCTGGTGAATCCAAACAATATTTCAGATTTTTTAAATGTTTTATAGCGAAAACAAAACGTAGCGCTAAATTAGCATAACCAGGCCAGCCAGAACCAGCTGGACGCGCCCGACCAGTTCACATGCACGACAGATATATGAAATAACATCGTAAATTGGTTCTTACTATTGCTGATCTTTCATCAGAATGTTGATCAAGGTGTCCTTAGTCCTGATGAGTCGTTCAATCCATTCACAATGGCAACTTCCCCTCTTCATTTAGCCTGGGTACTGGTCGACTGGCACGGCCCCTGTCCAAAGTTAAAAAACTCAAAGAACGGAACACGGCAAAACTCCCGAAAAAATTCTAATAATCTGATTAAACTATATTGAAAAAACATACATTACGGTGATATGGTCACATGTATCAAACAAACTTCGAGACGGAGATAGTTTTCATCCGTAACGTCAGCATAACAAAAGACAATGGCACCTCTGAAAACGCGCATTTCAGAAACCGGAAGTTGTCGGTCACGCTAAAGAAATAGGTCTTATTTCACGTCAGTACAAGATAAACAAAAAATTTCTCCTCTGACGTTTTCCTGACACCCAGAGGAAGACGAATGAAGTCTGTTTCGGGTCATAGGTGGCATGACCATATATAGGCAGAGCGTTGAAGCGAGCATACACATCTTGCAATCTTCTTCTGGCTCAGGGAAAGTGCTGTGAAATGACCTGTGTTTCACTCAGAGACGAAATTGGAACGGTTTTAGAAACCATAGCTTGTTTTCTATCCAATGGTATATGGTTATATGCATATAGTAACAGCAATAATTGAATAAGAGGCAGTTTAATCTGTAGAGGCAATTATGCTAATGCGAAACAGCACCCCCTGTATTCTCAAGAAGATAACATCAGGGTATACATACACTTATGTTTTGTTCGAAAATGTGCATATTTAGAGCTGAAATCAGTGGTTATACATTGTGCTAACGTAGCTACTTTTTCCCACAACGTCCGGATATTTTTATGACACTTTTTCTGACACACATATTCTGACCAAATAGCTATTCATAAACATAACTAAAAAAATACATGTTGTATAGGAAATGATAGATACACTAGTTCTTAAAACCTGTTGAGGATAGAGGGCGCTATTTTCACTTTGGGGAAAAATCGTGCCCAATTTAAACGGCCTCTTACTCTATTCTTGCTCGTACAATATGCATATTATTATTACTATTGGATAGAAAACACTCTCAAGTTTCTAAAACCGTTTGAATTATATCTGTGAGTAAAAGCAAACTTCCTGTCAGAAAGTGAAAAATCTGAAATCGAGGCTCTGTTCCAGGGCCTCCCTATTAATTTGCTTGAAATGTATGACTATACATGCACTTCATACGCCTTCCACTAGATGTCAATAAGCAGTGAGAGGTGAAATGGGGAGTCTAGCTATATCTATGGTCAAAAGAGAGGTCTTGGAATGACATGACCCCAATTTCCTTTGTTCAGGAAGATGCGGGAAGGACATCAGCTTTGGCTTCTGAAAAGCTTTCGTTATAGATGGCTAATATCTCCGGCTTTGATTTTATTTGATAAATGTGATAATGTCATCGTAAAGTATGTTTTTTCAATATAGTTTTATCAGATTATTTAATTTTTTTGGGGAGTTTTGGCGTGTTCCGTTCTCTGCGTTTGGTGGCGATGGACAGCTTCGTGCCACTTGGCTAGTTTTGATTGCAAATTCAACAGACGAAGAGGACATTCTTAATCCAAACAATGATTATTCTGGACAAAGGACCCCTTGTACAAGATTGTGATGGAAGCTCAGCAATAGTACGACCCATTTATGATGTTATTTCGTATTTCTGTCGAAAATGTTTAGACGTATATTCCGCTCTTATTTTGGGCGCTGTCTCGCTATAACGTAAGCTGTATGACGTACTAAAGTTATTTTTAGAATTCTAACACGGTTATTGCATTAAGAACTAGTGTATCTATCATTTCCTGTACAACATGTATTTTTTAGTAAAGTTTATGATTAGTTATTTGGTCAGAATAGGTGAGTGTCAGAAATATATCCGGAGATTCTGGAAAATAGTTGCTACGTTTTCACAATGTATAACCACGGATTTCAGCTCTAAATATGCACATTTTCGAACAAACCATATATGTATTGTGTAATATGATGTTATAGGACTGTCATCTGATGAAGTTTATGAAGGTTAGTGAAATAATTAATATCTTTTGCTGGTTTTGTCTCTATCGCTACTGTTGCCTTGAATCAATGCGGTTGTGTGGTTGGCTATAATAGTAAGCTAATATAATGCTATATTGTGTTTTCGCTGTAAAACACTTAAAAAATCTGAAATATTTGCTGGATTCACAAGATGTTTGTCTTTCATTTGCTGTACACCATGTATTTTTCATAAATGTTTTATGATGAGTATTTATTTCTTCCTGTAAACTTCTGACCCACTGGAATTGTGATACAGTGAATTATAAGCGAAATAATCTGTCTGTAAACAATTGTTGGAAAAATTACTTGTGTTACCTTACACTCTATGTTGGCTGACAATTTGTTAGCTACGCTGTCCTTATGAACCACATAGCATATCATTACAGCAGTATGTACCAGTATGTTAGCTAGCTACTTAACGTCAGTAGTTATACATCAAACTTGCAAGTATATTATCTATAGGCTATCTAACTACTCAACGTTTATTGACTTGATTATTCTCGTCATTCATTAGTTTAGCTAAATGGTATAGTCGTTGTGCTTTCTCAATGGACATTCGGGTGCTTTTGTAAATTCGCTCTGGCTATCTATAGGCTGGACAACAGAACGAGTCAAAATTCACACAAGGCTGAAAAACGACGTAAGAACGTTGGCTAAATTGGAACACTAGCGCGAGCCCATTGGAAATTAAATCTTAGTCCTGTATAGCCGAGTTGTCGTCAAGTTGAATGCATTTGAGAAAAGCAATATCCAAAGCCATTCATCAGTGTTGCAGAATTAAACATTTATTTTGGCACAGAGAGAAGCCTCAGTTCACATACTGACCCATACTTCACATACTAATTCACATACTACTTCACATACTGACCCTTGTATTAAAGACTGTTACTCTTCATGACATCAGTGAAGCATCAAGTTTGCCCTTGAATTTACAAGTATGTCTTGATTGACACTCCAAAACATTGCAAAAGAGCTTGAAATATGAAAAAGTAAATATTAAATTTTTTCACTGTTCTTGATGAGCTGTTTGGATTCTCCAACTGAAAATGTCAGGACAGGTATGATGGATTATGACACATGCAGAAAAACAGTACCTGCCATACAATATATTACAGTAGTCGTACATCACACAGTCAACAATTATTGTAAAAATAATAAAGTTTTTAGGTAGGACTACTGTTTGAATATTTTCACATCAGGCTAGGGCCTATCTCCCATAGCGGTGAAATTGACACTTTGAACTGCTGCTAATAAACTAAAAATCATAAGTTAATATCGAACATATTGAATAATGTTCTACATTACCAGTAGCAGTACTACTGGTAATTGAGACAGGCAAATTTATACTGAACAAAAATATAAACGCTACATCAAAATCTAATTGTATTTGTCACATGCGCCAAAAACAAGCCCTTAACCAACAATGCAGTTTTAAGAAAAAATAAGTTAAAGTATTTACCATATAAACTGAAGTTAACAATTAACTAGAAAAATAACGAATAATTAAAGAGCAACAATACAATAACAGTAATGAGGCTATACAGGGGGTACCTGTACAGAGTCAATGTGCGGCGGTTAGTCGAGGTAATTGAGGTAATATGTACATGTAGGTAGAGGGTAAAATGCCTTTGTCACGCCCTGACCTTAGAGAGCCTTTTAATTTCTCTATTTGGTTAGGTCAGGGTGTGATTAGGGTGGGCATTCTTGGTTTTCTGTTTCTATGTTGATGTGTTTGATTCCCAATCGAAGGCAGCTGTCTATCGTTGTCTCTGATTGGGAGTCAGATATAAGTTGTTCATTTCCGTTTGGGTTTTGTGGGGTCTTTGTTTGTTGCACTACGAAGCTTTACGGTCATTGTATTGTTTATTGTTTTTAGTGGAACATTAATAAAGAAATTGTACGCCTACCACTCTGCACCTTGGTCCGGTCATTCTACCAACGAGAGCCGTAACACTATGCATAGAAATAAACAAAGGGTGCGTTCGTAAATTCACTCTGAAGCGCTCAGAGGGCACTTTTCACGATCGTAAATTCAGAATGTTGTCAGATTGTCCGTTCTAGGAACGTTCAGAGCGCACACTGGACGCCATGGCCGAAGAGTAGGGTTGATCCGAGCGTTCTGGCCTCACAACGGCAGTCAAGCACCTAGTTAACTCGCTTATTAGCTACTTCCAGACAACATTGAGACAATGTTTGAGACAATGCAACACAGTTACAATCACCAACGATATGGATAACGAACGCCTAGACAGTTGGTGATTGTAACTGTTGCTGGCAACAATTTAATTACGTTTCTTTGCCGACGTTTACTGACACAGACCATATTCAAGGCGTATTGAACGTTCATAAATTCATCAGTTATTCTGCGCTTTCGCACACTCAGACGGGAGTGCTCTGAAATCGGAGTAGATAGCCAGAGTGAATTTACGAACGCGCCCAGAGAGTAGCAGCATTTTTTACAGAAGATAAATTGTAGAAATGGGCGGCGTTTATGTATTTTGCGCGGTGGGTTATGGGTGTGAGCAGAGAAGTAAAATGGCGGAATTGGCAAACGAAGGTGAGCAGTGTCCGTGTGAGGAAACAAAACTGTTGAATTATCTGCATGGCCGTTTACGTATTTATTTATTTATTTAAAAAAATATATGTCATTGCAATAAACGTAATGGTTTACAGCCTTTAAATAAAATAGTGGAACCAATTGTTGTTTCAGACCGGCTACATAAGAAAGAACATCTTCATTTTCACAATACAGGTAGCTAGCTACCATAGCAAACCAGCCACATCTAACTTCGGCTATTTAGGCGGGGATGGGAAGCTGGCTAACGCTAGCTAATCAGATCTGTTTGCTAACGTTATTTTAACTACATTTAGCAAGGTATATTGTAGCTAATCAGTTAGCTAGTTAATGCACGTTAACGCACGTTTGCCACCTTGTTAGTTATACGAGTTCTTAATTTGTTAGTCACAGCTAGGTTGCTAACAATTTCCTCAGCTAACGTTAACCGGTGAAATGACACTTCATGGGGCTATGGCTAACTTAGCTAGTTAGCTACCTTCCTCTTAATGCTAACTTTCTATATCATGTTCTAGTGGTAACTAGCTATTTGTCAAGGACATTGATTTAACTAATAAAATCATGAAGTCTCTTTAAAGGTAGCAAGCTATTTGTTCACACCCCACTTGCCAGCGAGGTAGTGTTAGCCAATTTAGCAAATGTTGCTAGCAATCTTAGCTAATGAATGCTGCACATTCTGAACTGGGTGACTCATTTATAAAGTCTTGTTGGTGCGCCAAATCCTGTTAGCTAACTAGCTTGTAGTTGACCAGCGCTATATTGTGACTGCATTTATATTACCCAGACTATCCTAATTTTGTAGTTAGCTAGCTAGTAAGGTTGGATATGTGGATTGGAAGCTAGGCTATGCTGTCACTGTCTTACACAACTACTACTGTTTGAAACAACTGTTGTCATAAGTGACAATCAAGCTACACATATTGTTGGATCATGTGCTTGTATTTATTTACAAAGTATGACAGTCCTTTCTCTGACCCTGGCCTGCTGAGGTGCTAGTTGTCCTGGCAGTTTGTTGGCTAGGCCATGAGTTTTGATGGTCTAAATCCAATGCTCTTGTCAATGTGGTGTCCATACATGTAGCCTATGTTTAAAATGGCAATTATTTGATGCACACATTGTCCTATTTGAAATGCCTAGTTTGATTTAGATATATTTGTTTTAGTAAATATAATGTCCCTTACCAATTCTAGGCTAGTATGGTTGTTTTTGTTTTTAAACTGATTATTTACTTCAACCTCTGAATGGAATAAAGGATTATATAATGCAAGTTGTTTATTCTCAAACCTTGCATCATGGTCATTTGGCATCTATTCAGAAGTATCTCCACTGAATGGGGAGAGTTGGAAGTCTGTGTGATTGACCCAGTTAGCAGAAAGTTGGAGGAAGGACAAAACAAACAGTCTGAATACATGTGTTGGGATTCTTTTTGGCAGGAATATTTTGTCTGTCTAGGTTTATGGTTTAGCCTTAGCTAAATATTCCTGCATTTCCTCAAGTGGCACTCTGAACATATTTGTGAAATTAGAAACACATGCCTACGTTAAACAGCGAATCCAGAATGCCAGACATGGACTTACACAGATGTAGGTCTTCTACCTTTCAGAAAAAAACATTATGGCAGAACCTGTGTCAACTCAAAACTGCTGCAGGGTGTTTGCTCATGACAAATGCTCATGACAAATGACAATCACTGTGACAATGTTTTTCATTGTTGACACCAACTGATTCACGGGCTGTGATGTCTTGATATTAGGCCTACACTTCATACAAGTGACAAATGTACTCTTCTGTATGGTAAATCATGATTTCCCTCTTCATTAAACAGAGAAGCCTGCCATAGCGCCACCAGTGTTTCTGTTCCAAAAAGATAAAGCACAGAAGGTAAGCTAGACAGTATTCTATTCTTTCCCCTCACATTGATGGAAATCAATGGGCCTTCATGGAAATTCACTGTAAAGCTTCATAATTTGACTCAGTTGTTTCTAGTCCGAGAAACAAACAGTTGACCTAGTGCTGCTCTCTATTACAGAGATCAGCTGATGGATCGAGTGCAGAAGATGAAGGTAGGGTATGCATATAACGCATCTGACTGTTAGCCTATTTCATCATATGATTTCCATCTGACCTTATAATGCCCTTAATAGTATTGTAGTTAATTTACCAGGGATCAAATTATACTGCGTAGTAGGGCTGACCCCATTTAGTCCACTGGTCGATAGGCTGTTGATCGACCGAGATTGATTTAGACGAGCCGTTGCAAATAGATCATTTTTTTTCATGGCATGCAAGACACCTGTCAGATTTGCGCCTGTCTCAGTGGACTAATCCATTGACGAGGCTGCGGGCATGCCATAGTCCAAAAAGGGGAGTGTGGCTAATATGCACAAGGCACGTCCCTCTCCAGAATGCACTCTCTCCCACCATTTCGTGTGCATTCATTGTTTCATAACTTCATTGTGTGAATTGTTTGCCTTTTGATTGTTAGTGTCTATCAATTCCCCTTAACATATCACCAGTAGTACATTTACTGTTAATTTCCATCATTTCTAATCTTCCATGCTTGTTTGGTAATGGTAATTTCTGTTAATGCATTCAATATATTATTATTAAAGTCGTTTACTGTTCTCATTGTTGGAGTGGACACGTTGTTTGCAAAGCTCAAAACATATGCTACACTTGTGAGAAACAAGTTTTAGTGTATTTCAAAATAAACAAACTTGATTACTTCTTATTCCTTGCACAAATAGCCTTACAGCTGTGTCTGTCCCAAGCTCACTGGAGCGGGAAACTCTGAGGACCCAGAATATTTTATAACATTTTGCAAGTTTGCTAGTAGAGGTCGACCGATTAATCGGAATGGCCGATTTAATTAGTGCCGATTTCAAGTTTTCATAACAATCGGTAATCGGCATTTTTGGACACCGATCATGGCCGATTACATTGCAATCCACGAGGACACTGCGTGGCAGGCTGACTACCTGTTATGCGAGTGCAGCAGGAGCCAAGGTAAGGTGCTACCTAGCATTTAAACGTATCTTATAAAAACGTATCTTATAAAAACAATCTTAACATAATCACTAGTTAACTACACATGGTTGATGATATTACTAGTTTATCTAGCTTGTCCTGCGTTGCATATCATCGATGCGGTGCCTGTTAATTTATCATTGAGTCATAGCCTACTTTGCCAAACGGAGGATTTAACAAGCGCATTCGCGAAAAAAGCACTGTCGTTGCACCAATGTGTACCTAAACATCAACGCCTTTCTTAAAATCAATACGCAAGTATATATTTTTAAACCTGCATATTTAGTTAATATTGCCTGCTAACATTAATTTCTTTTAACTATGGAAATTGTCTCTTCTCTTGCGTTCTGTGCAACAGAGTCAGGGTATATGCAGCAGTTTGGGCTGCCTGGCTTGTTGCAAACTGTGAAGACCATTTCTTCCTAACAAAGACAGCCAACTTAGCCAAACGGGGGATGATTTAACAAAAGTGCATTTGCTAAAAAAGCACAATCGTTGCACGAATGTACCTAACCATAAACATCTATGCCTTTCTTAAAATCAATACACAGAAGTATATATTTTTTTCAACCTGCATATTTATTTAAAAGAAATTCATGTAAGCAGGCAATATTAAACTATGCTTAAAGCATTGCGCTGTTTATGACTTCAAGCCTATCAACTCCCGAGATTAGGCTGGCAATACTAAAGTACCTATTAGAACATCCAATAGTCAAAGGTATATGAAATACAAATGGTATAGAGAGAAATAGTCCTATAACTACAACCTAAAACTTCTTACCTGGGAATATTGAAGACTCATGTTAAAAGTAACCACCAGCTTTTATATGTTCTCATGTTCTGAGCAAGGAACTTAAACCTTAGCTTTTTTACATGGCACATATTGCACTTTTACTTTCTTTTCCAACACTTTGTTTTTGCGTTATTTAAACCAAATTGAACATGTTTCATTATTTATTTGAGACTAAATGGATTTTATTGATGTATTATATTAAGTTAAAATAAGTGTTCATTGTTCATTCAGTATTTTTGTAATTGTCTTTGGTATATATATATATATATGTATATATACACTGCTCAAAAAAATAAAGGGAACACTTAAACAACACAATGTAACTCCAAGTCAATCCCACTTCTGTGAAATCAAACTGTCCACTTAGGAAGCAACACTGATTGACAATAAATTTCACATGCTGTTGTGCAAATGGAATAGACAAAAGGTGGAAATTATAGGCAATTAGCGAGACACCCCCAATAAAGGAGTGGTTCTGCAGGTGGTGACCACAGACCACTTCTCAGTTCCTATGCTTCCTGGCTGATGTTTTGGTCACTTTTGAATGCTGGCGGTGCTTTCACTCTAGTGGTAGCATGAGACGGAGTCTACAACCCACACAAGTGGCTCAGGTAGTGCAGCTCATCCAGGAGGACACATCAATGCGAGCTGTGGCAAGAAGGTTTGCTGTGTCTGTCAGCGTAGTGTCCAGAGCATGGAGGCGCTACCAGGAGACGGGCCAGTACATCAGGAGACGTGGAGGAGGCCGTAGGAGGGCAACAACCCAGGAGCAGGACCGCTACCTCCGCCTTTGTGCGAGGAGCAGGACGAGCACTGCCAGAGCCCTGCAAAATGACCTCCAGCAGGCCACAAATGTGCATGTGGTCTCACCAGGGGTCTGAGGATCTCATCTCAGTACCTAATGGCAGTCAGGCTACCTCTGGCGAGCACATGGAGGGCTGTGCGGCCCCACAAAGAAATGCCACCCCACACCATGACTGACCCACCGCCAAACCGGTCATGCTGGAGGATGTTGCAGGCAGCAGAACGTTCTCCACGGCGTCTCCAGACTCTGTCACGTCTGTCACATGTGCTCAGTGTGAACTTGCTTTCATCTGTGAAGAGCATAGGGCGCCAGTGGCGAATTTGCCAATCTTGGTGTTCTCTGGCAAATGCCAAACGTCCTGCACGGTGTTGGGCTGTAAGCACAACCCCCCCCACCTGTGGACGTCGGGCTCTCATACCACCCTCATGGAGTCTGTTTCTGACCGTTTGAGCAGACACATGCACATTTGTGGCCAGCTGGAGGTCATTTTGCAGGGCTCTGGCAGTGCTCCTCCTTGCACAAAGGCGGAGGTAGCGGTCCTGCTGCTGGGTTGTTGCCCTCCTACGGCCTCCTCCACGTCTCCTGATGTACTGGCCTGTCTCCTGGTAGCGCCTCCATGCTCTGGACACTACGCTGACAGACACAGCAAACCTTCTTGCCACAGCTCGCATTGATGTGTCCTCCTGGATGAGCTGCACTACCTGAGCCACTTGTGTGGGTTGTAGACTCCGTCTCATGCTACCACTAGAGTAAAAGCACAATTCTTTTTTTTAACCAATCGATTAGTCGAAAGAACAGATGACTCTCGATCGACCAGTAGGACAGCCGTACTGCATATCTTAGTGCCCAGGTAGAGCATTTTAATTGGTCATTTCAACAGAAGGCTAAAATAAGACAATTTGCTTATTTTCAGGTTCAGACAAAGAGGATGGTGGCTACTGTCCTCCATTAAAAAGAGAGAGGACTTCATCTTTAACACAGTTCCCACCTTCACATTCTGGTAATGAAACACATTAGATAAGTCATTCCCTGCTGAATGTATTTTCCTCGATTTTTACTTAATTGTTGGAAAATAATATTTTCTAGATTTGGTGTTGTGTGTAATGCAGCCTCTCTCCTGCTCTCTGCAGGGTCTAGTAAGAACAATGTCTTCATGCCCTCAAGTTTCTGCCAGTCTCCAACTGGGAATTCAGAGGACTCAGAACCAGGTGAGACTTGTCTACTTCTTCTAGTAACTCCTCATTATAAAGGCTTCACTCATGAAGTTTCCAGTGGTTGACTTGTATGTAATATGGATTGTATGCTTAAACTGTAGTCCAGCTGTGTTTATTTAATGATAAAATGTACTGAGGATACAATAATACTATGAAAGCTGCCGTTATTGATTTTTTTTTAAACAATTCTACATGTTCTGTTTTTTCTTCCTCTCGCCAGATGAGAAGCCTGTAGGGTTTCGTTTAAAACCACCTACTCTCATCCATGGCCAGGCGCCTAGTTCAGGTGGGTATTGATGCTTGTGTATGTGTGGTTCTGTAGAGGCTGGTGGGAGGAGCTATAGGTGGACGGCCTTATTGTAATGGCTGAAATGGAATAAATGGAACTGAGTCAAACATGTGGTTTCCATATATTTGATACCGCTCCATGTTTACCATTACAATGAGCCCATCCTGCTATAGCTCCTCCCACCAGCCTCAACTGGTGTGGTCTGGTATGTGGGGTGCTGACTTGACTAGAAGGAGAAAAACTGGGCCCTTGTTATAGCCCATGACTAGGCCCTATAAGTTTTCTTGGTCAGGTCAAGTAGTCATGATAAACTCCTGGTCCAAGTAAATGTATAAATGTAGATGGCAGTACAGCATGTTAATATGGATGGAGGTGCATGGTGGTAGTTCTGATATATAGTACATGGTGGTGCATGTTTGTTGTGATATAGTGCTGATGTAGTACGTGGTGGTGCATGGTAGTTCTGATATAGTACATGGTTGTGCATGTTAGTTGTGTGGTAGTGCTGATGTAGCACGAGGTAGTGCATGGTAATTGTGATATAGTGCATGGTAGTTGTGATATAGTACATGGCATGATATAGTACATGGTTGTGCATGGGGTAGTTCTGTAAGGCATTCAGATCCAATCCATTAGCAGATTGTGTTCCAGGTGTCCCCAGTCAGAAACCCAAGGAGCAGCAGCGCAGTGTGCTCCGGCCAGCCTTGCTCCAGGCCCCACAAGTCAAGTCCAACTCAGAGTCCACTAACGGGGTGAAGAAGTCGTCCGACGGAACCTCAGAAGGGTCGAGCATCTTCCAGAACAATACTGAGCACTCAGACGTCTTCGCTAAGTCACCGGTGAGAACTACGATCATGGTCCTGTGTAGTATTACAGAGGCAGAAGTGTAGTAACTGCCCAGACCTACTTTTTGGAAATCATTTACTATCAGAATCGTGCAGTTATTTATTTTCGGTTGCCCAATTATTATTACTATTATTTAACAATAAATGAAAGCTGAATTCCCCAAACCCATCATGATGACTGACTGCTGTATCTTGCCTCCTGTAGAAACATGAAAGGGAGGATGGCGCGAGCAGAGAGAAGAATGATTGTTCTGCAGAGTCTTCTTTCGTGTTTGGGCAAAATATCAAAGACAGAGCAAAGGTGGTTATTTCTCCTTTAAACAATCACTTCAAATTATTCAAGGGTGATGTTTAAATATCCAATTTATTTTTGTAAAAAAAAATCTTAGCAAGAAACGTCAAAATATTTATTTTACCTGACGGTTCTCTTTCTCTCTTTCTAGTTGGAAGAGAATAGTAAAGATGGCAAGTTGTTACCCCTGGATTCTCAGGAGGGAACAAACTATTTCTTACAGTACATCGCCACCCCCAGGTAACATTTTGTCACTGGCTTTTCAGACCTTTGCTCTGGCAGAGAATCTGCTTCTTTATGAGTTCAGATCAGACTTGTTTTTTTCACAATTTTTAAGGTTTTGCAATAATCGTAATATGATTGTTTTAGCTACCTTAATTGAATGCATTAATTGTAAGTTGCTCTGGATAACTGTCTGTTAAATTACTAAAATGTGCTAATATCTTCTTGTTCTTCTTGATTCCTTTCAGTTCAAAGAACGCCATACACAATACCGACAAGGGGGCCAAATTTGTCTTTGGACAGAACATGTCAGAGAGAGTCCTAGTGAGTAGAGACTGTTCGTTTGATTAGTGGGGGCGTTGCCCTTTAGGCCGTGACATAGACCATAGAGATGGTGATCGAGCAAACCCAGTTGAACCCAAATAGAGATGGCTCCTGAGAAATGCAACAACCTGGGACTGTTATGGAGACGAAAGAACTGTGTGTGTACTGTGCACACTTATTTTGACTTATAGTGCATTCGGAAATTATTCCGACCACCTATTTTTTTCCAAATTCTGTTACGTTACAGCCTTATTATAAAATTGATTAGATTTTTTAAAATTTAATCAATCTACACACAATACCCCATAACGACAAACCGAAAACAGGTTTTTAGATTTTTTGGGGCAAATTTATTACAAATTTAAAAAACTGATGCATAATTATTCAGACCCTTTGCTATGAGACTTGAAATTGTACTCGGATGCATCCTGTTTCCCATGATCATCCTTGAGATGTTTCTACAACTTGATTGGAGTACACCTGTGGTAAATTCAATTGATTGGACATGATTTGGAAAGGCTATATAAGGTCCCACAGTTGACAGTTTATGTCAGAGCAAAAACCAAGCCATGAGATTGAAGGAATTGTCCGTAGATCTCCTAGACAGGATTGTGTCGAGGCACAAATCTGGGGAAGGGTACCAAAACATTTCTGCAGCATTGAAGGTCCCCAGTGGCCTCGATCATTTTTATATTGAAGAAGTTTGGAATCACCAAGACTCATCCTAGAGTTGGCCGCAAGGCCAAACTGAGCAATCGGGGGAGAAGGGCCTTGGTCAGGGAGGTGACCAAGAACCCAATGGTCACTCTAACAGAGCTCCAGAGTTACTCGGTGGAGATAGGAGAACCTTTCAGATAGACAACCATCTCTACAGCACTCTACCAATCAGGCCATTATGGTCGAGTGGCCAGACAGAAGCCACTCCTCAGTAAAAGGCACATGACAGCGTGCATGGAGTTTGCCAAAAGGCACCTAAAGGACTCTCAGACCATGAGAAACAAGATTCTCTGGTCTGATGAAACCAACATTGAACTCTTTGGCCTGAATGCCAAGTGTAATGTTTGGAGGAAACCATGCACCGCTCATCACCTGGCCAATACTATCGCTACGGTGAAGCATGGTGGTGGCAGCATCATGCTGTGAGGATGTTTTTCAGCGGCAGTGACTAGTCGGGATCGAGGGAAAGATGAACGGGATCAAAGTTGAACAGAGCAAAGTACAGAAAGATCCTTGATGAAAACCTGCTCAGGACCTCAGACTGGGGCAAAGGTTCCCCTTCCAACAGGACAAGAACCCTAAGCACACAGCCAAGTCAATGCAGGAGTTGGTTTGGGACAAGTCTCTGAATGTCCTTGAGTGGCCCAGCCAGAGCCCGGACTTGAACCTGATCAAACATCCAGCCTTGAACCCGATCAAACATCTCTGAAGTGACCTGAAAATAGCTGTGCAGCGACACTCCCCATCCAACCTCACAGAGCTTGAGATGATTTACAGAGAAGAATGGGAGAAACTCCTCAAATACAGGTGTGCCAAGAAGACTCAAGGCTGTAATCGCTGCCAAAGGTGCTTCAGCAAAGTACTGAGTAAAGGCTCTGAATACTTAGGTAAATATAATATTTATTTTTAATACATTTGCAAAAATGTCTAAGCCTGTTTTCGCTTTGTCGTGATGGGGTATTTTGTGTAGATTGATGAGAAAAGGTTTTACATTTTTTTAATCAATTTTTAGAATACTTTCCCGAATGCGCTCTATCATGAGTGAACTGTAGGAATGGACTTTATTATTGCACTGTAGAGACAATGCATGGTTGGCTGACAGTGTACTGTGTGTTTTCAGAGCCCTTCCAAGGGAGGGGAGGCATCAGTGGAAGACTGTAAAGTCTTACCAGCTCCCCCTGTGTCTGAATCCTCTTCCAAGGAAAACATACCAGAGAAGGGTAAGACTCATGTACAGCCCAGTGCTGATCCCAATGTATATTTCTAGTTAACTTGTTACGTGTGTGTGTGTAATCACAGGTAACAACGTGACAGAGTCACTGGAGGAATCTGCAGCAGCGTACACCAAAGCCACAGCCAAGAAGTGCATCTTGGAGAAGGTAGACGTCAAAACTGGAGAAGAATCAGAAAGTAACGTTTTGCAGGTCGGTGTCTAGTCTCTGGCTGACGATATACGAATACATTTGGGCCCATATTCACATTGCGTCTCAGAGTAGGATTGCGGATGTAGGATCAGTTTTAAATATTTAGATTACAAGGACGGTGGTGATTTCCCCCCCTCTCGATAAGTAATGTGTATGTCTCCCCCCTCAGGTCCAGTGCAAGTTGTTTGTGTTTGACAAGACAGCCCAGACGTGGATAGAGCGGGGTCGAGGGCTGCTCAGGCTTAATGACATGGCATCCACAGACGACGGATCACTACAATCACGTCTAGGTAGGTACACACTCACCTGGACATACACTGGCCTGTATACTCACCTGTACACATTTAATTTTGACTGATCAGTAAATAATATACTGAACAAAAATATAAATGCAACATTCAACAATTTCAAAGATTTTACCGAGTTACAGTTCATATAAGGAAATCAGTCAAAATAAATATATTCATGAGGCTAATCTATGGATTTCACATGACTTGGAATACAGATATGCATCTGTTGGTCATATTTACATTAAAAAAAAAAAAAAAATGGGGCATGGATCAGAGAACCAGTCAGCATTTCCTTCGCATAGAGTTGATGGCTGTTGATTGTGGCCTGTGGAATGTTGTCCCACTTTGATTCAATGGCTGTGCGAAGTTACTGGATATTGGCGGGAACTGGAACAACCTGTCGTACACATCAATCCAGAGCCATCCAAAACATGCTCAATGGGTGACAGGCCATGGACAAACTGGGACATTTTCAGCTTCCAGGAATTGTGTACAGATCCTTGCGACATGGGGCTGTATATTAGCATGTTGAAACATGAGGTGATGGCTGCAGATGAATGGCACGACAATGGGTCACAGGATCTTGTCACGGTATCTCTGTGCCTTTTAAAATGCCATCAATAAAATAGTGTTTGTTGTCCGTGGCTTATGCCGGCCTGCCAATACCATAACCCCAATGCCACCATGGGACACTCTGTTCAGGCGACTCCGGGATGCTTGCCTTCTAGTCAGAGTTCCTCTGTCCAGTCAGTGTCTGTGTTATTTTGCCCATCTTAATCTTTTCTTTTTATTAGCCAGTCTGAGATATGGCTTTTTCTTTGCAACTCTGCCTAGAAGGCCAGCATCCCGGAGTCGCCTCTTCACTGTTGACGTTGAGACTGGTGTTTTGCAAGTACTATTTAATGAAGCTTCCAGTTGAGGACTTGTGAGGCGTCTGTTTCTCAAACTAGACACTAATGTACTTGTCCTCTTGCTCAGTTGTGTACCGGGGCCTCCCACTCGTTCTATTCTGGTTAGAGCCAGTTTGCGCTGTTATGTGAAGAGAGTAGTACACAGCGTTGTACGAGATCTTCAGTTTCTTGGCAATTTCTCGCATGGAATAGCCTGATGAGTTTCAGATGAAAGTTCTTTGTTTCTGGCCATTTTGAGCTTGAAATCGAACCCACAAATGCTGATGCTCCAGATACTCAACTTGTCTAAAGAAGGCCAGTTTTATTGCTTCTTTAATGAGAACAACAGTTTTCAGCTGTGCCAACATAATTGCAAAAGGGTTTTCTAATGATCAATTAGCCTTTTAAAATGATCAACATAGATTAGCTAACACAACGTGCCATTGGAATGATGGTTTCTGATAATGGGCCTCTGTACGCCTATGTAGATATTCCATAAAAAATCTGCCGTTTCCATCTACAATAGTCATTTACAACATTAACAATGTCTATTAACAACTGTATTTCTGATCAATTTCAGGACATTTCTAAGTGCCCACAAACTTTTTAATGGTAGTGTACCTATTTTTTTCTGTTTACATTTTTTATCTAACGTCCTTGACCCATAAACCTCTGTGTGTTCCTCAAGTGATGCGGACCCAGGGCAGCCTTAGATTGATCCTGAACACCAAACTGTGGCCTCAGATGCAGGTGGACAAGGCCAGCGAGAAGAGTGTCCGTGTCACCGCCATGGACACAGAGGACCAAGGGGTCAAGGTCTTCCTAATATCGGTATGACATCACCATTGCCCAGCGTTTAGCCTGCTTCACGTTAGTCGTATCACACGCTTTGTGTATAGTTTTTGCATTTTATCTGGGGTTGGGTGTTGGAAAAAAACTAAAGAGCTGTATACATCTGTCACACCTTTGGGGGGGGAACCTAACGAACCAAACGGAAGCCAACAGAATGAAATGGGAAGGGACCTACCTGGATTTGTCCAATAGACTCTTGATTTCGTTATAGAACATTTTCCATTTGGAGTAACCGGTTTCCGTTGCAAAACTTTTTGCAACTGCTTTCTTTGTCTAAATTAAAATACCCCTGTGTTTGTACCTGTCCCTATTTAAATAAATGAATTTGAAATGTGGTGTAGTACTCAGTAGAGACACTAGAGGGTGTACAGGGATAAGGAAGTAGACAGGTGCTTGAATTCAACGCCTCATCAGCACAACAGTGTCCCTGTAATTGTGGTTCAATTGAGGCTAGTTTTTAGGACACAGTGCAGCAGTTGTCTGTCTGATGTGTTGTTTATCCCTATTATTGTTGTGGTGTTTTTAATGACTTCGCTCTGTCTGTCCTTGCTGTTATTGTCATCATCTCCAGGCTAGTTCTAGGGAGGACACAGGTCAGCTGGCAGCAGCGCTGCACCATCGTATCCTGGCCCTGAAGAGCCGGGCGGACCAGGAGCCCCAGGAGGCCCCTGCTGCAGACTGCGCCCCCGAGGCTGACTTGCCCCACTCTGAAGGGGACAGCGATGAGGAAGATCAGGTCAACAATGCTGCAGGTCTGATCAATAACTAGATACATCTCTAGTGGGCTTACTGTGTGCGTGCGTGCGTGATTCAGTCTCTGGTTTAGACCAGAGATTGACATGTGTGAGTGGCTTTGGTGTGTGTCTGTGGCATTCCAGCACTTAGTGTGACTTCAAGGTTCTTCAACTGCCTCTGTGGTATATTGTGAATAATTATTCCCAACTGTGCCCATTGTTCTAGTTGTTGTAGTCTTCTCCCTGCAGTTAGCAGCATGTCTTCATGTATCTTTCCAATCACTATTTATGTACTACTAGTCTTCCTGTCCATCATACAGTAATACAGGTATTAACATTGTTGTTGCTCTGTCCCGCAGTTAACTCAGAGGGAGGAGAGGCCCAGGCTGCTGGAAGCACATAGCGTTAGTCCCCCTAAAGGATTGCCTGCCAGGATACTGCTACTGCTGTTTGGGCATTTTACTGAGGGCATCCCAACGAACACCCTACCCTGACCAACATGGGTCCTTCAGACCAGTACTTTTGGATACTCAGAAGTCTAGCTCCAGTAAATTTTTTCTTTACATTCAATCAACATAAAAACATCTGGAGTTGTATATATATTTTTTTTTTTCATTTTGTTATATTTTAGTTTTTTCTATTTTGTTTTCTCATCTGCAAAAATAAATACTTATTTTTGCAGCTGAGACAAATTGTTGGGTTTGGGACTTGGCTGCTCATCATATTGATGAGTGTGGGGGTGTTTTCCTCTCCAACATTTTAAGGTATGAATGCAGTTTCTACCTTGGGACTTTTTTACTCACTAGACCACCACCACACCTTTGGGACCCAACCAACCACTCCAGGCTCCAGAGGAACTCCTGTCTGTCACCGTATACTGACCTGTCTTATGGTCAGTCATTTGACTGGTTTCTACATCATCCCCATCCATTCAGCTTTCACATGGGGGCTGATTCTGACCTAAGCGGGCGTAAATGGAACGTAATTCCCTTTTTATGCACTTTTCTCTCTGACCTTGAACTTAATCCACTAATAATTCCACCACCTTTACGCGTGAGGAAACCATGCATATGGCAGAACTGAAGTATATAAAAATGTCCCACAGTAAAGTTTATGAAATGCTGTGTCGTTATGCAGAATTTAAATTGTACGGCCTTTTAACTTGCAGGGATGGGCACTCTCAAAAGTCTTAATTTTAGGCTACCCCAACTTTCACTGTTTCCTATTTCTATCATGTTAAATATTAGTCACTATCAGTATCGACTGTCAGTAGGCCTAATAACCACACTTATACCATGGCGTTGTTAAGTACTAGTTTCTGAAATGCATTCTAACACACGGTAGAATTCAGTGGCTATAGTTCATCCTTATGTTTGAGCTGCATTGAAAGCAAAAGTCGAATTGAAAACATTGGCATTGTTGAATTCGATTTTCATAATCGCAAGCTAGGTCTGATGGTTTGGTTAGCTAAACTAGAAAGTCTGTTTTGTTACCAAGGTAACTACCTTTGCCATCTAGTGAAGTTCCTAGCTACCTAGAGGCAAATGTGTTAAATTATTGGCATGGTATAAAAGGGATAATCAACTCGGGGCTCTATGCTTTCTCTGGAAAATAATGCAACTCGTGGAAGGTCAGTTCCACTCTAGTGCGTCGTGGAACACACCTTCCACGTCGTTCATTGTTTTCCATAGAACGCATAGCCCCTCGTTGATTATCCCTTATCTATTCGTTCTGCCAATTTACTGTTCACTTTAGTTGTAGTCTACTTCATAATTTCATTTAATTACGTTGTTTTATACTACCTTAATTTGCTTCCTCTGTAAATGCAGTCATGGCCATGTGTTTGTTGCTGAGGATCGTTAGTAACAGTTGATAATATATTTTTAAAACGTGTAGGCTAATTAAATCATGATGGAGTTGAGCGCGACACAATACTTGGCCGTGTCGTCACACAGTTTCATGGTTAGTGCATGCAATAGACGACGGCAGAGCCTACTATTGTACACTATTCTCCCTATTATAATTCAATATACGCTAATCTTCCAACATTGCCATGGGTAATTGAATGTGGCAATTTTTAGAATGAATTAAACCACCGTTTTCTTTCGTTCATAAAGGCTCGCTAAACCAGTTTTTTTATGATTCATAAATACTTTCCTAAACCTGAATAATTGACAAGATCAGTATTTTTCAATCTACCGACTGGTGCTGAAACACAGACAAATATGCATATATTTAGATGGCTTTCTTTCATTGATCCATAATATTCTGAACTCGTTCTCAATATATTCCAGTGAGTCTGTCGGCAAAATTCAAACTAAAAGGTACACCGTATTGGAAGGGATGGCTTAAGATAAATGTACTGAACCCTATTGGATGAAAACTCCATGAGAAAATCTGTTTGCCAGCAAATGGGAGGGTTTTTGTGGTGGGAAGTTTTTTTCAGAGCGCGCAACGTAGGCACATATGCAGAGCGTGTTACCCGATTAAGGTAAATCTGCATACCAAATACCGAGAAGTGTGTAGGAAACGCATACGTTTCTTAAGTCTGAATCTGCCCCATGTTGAATAGTTTCCAGACATGTCATTTATTTTTGGTCATGAATTTCATGAGGCATCTACTAACAAAATATGTTTCTAATGGCTAGGGCTGGTTAGCATCTCAGACTTCGAAAGCAGTTTCTTAGTTTTCCTATTGACTTAGTACACAAAGTACTAAAACAAATACATAACTCTCTTATGGGTTAATGCTCCAAGCATAACCAACGAAGCGGGCAGCAAGGGGCTTAACCCCAATATCTCCTGAAGTGTGCACTCATTCACTACTCTCAAAGCTAAAAGCAATGAATTGGAGGCTGGGTTTCCACCACGTCTGTTACACCAGTTATTTCCTTTCAAATCAGTGAAAGGAAGTGAACAACTACACACTTAAGGATGAAAGAGAATTGAGACAAAGCCAAGCATACACCTGGAAAGTTTCTAGAGTTTATATGGCTGAGTTGTCTACTCATTGGCTGTTGTTTTTGTTAGTTTTATGTTTCTCTAAATTAACCTGACAAATCTATACTGAACAAATATTTATATGCAACATGCAGCGATTTCAAAGATGTTACGGAGTTACATGCAGTTCATATGATATCAGTTTAATGAAATAAATAGATTAGGCCCTGATCTATGGATTTCACATAACTGGGAATACAGATATGCATCTGTTGGTCACAGATACTTAAAAAAAAAAATGTCCATCAGGATTTCGTCACGGTATTTTTGTGCATTCAAATTGCTATCAATAAAATGCAATTGTGTTCGTTATTCTGCCCATACCATAACCACACCGCCGCCATGGTGCACTGTTCATAACTTGATATCAGCAAACCACTCGCCCACACAACGCCTTTACACATGGTCTGCAGTTGTGAGGCCGGTTGGATGTACTGTCAAATTCTCTAAAACAACATTGGAGGCGGCTTTCGGTAGAGAAATTATCATTAAATTCTCTGGCAACAGCTCTGGTGGACATTCCTGCAGTCAACATGCCAATTGCACGCTCCCTCAGCTTGAGACATTGGTGGCATTGTGGGACAAAACTGCACATTTTAGGGTGGCCTTTTATTGTCACCAGCACAAGTTGCACCCGTGTAATGATCATACTGTTTAATCAGCTTCTTGATATGCCACATCTGTCAGGTGGATAGATTATCTAGGAAAATGAGAAATGCTCACTAACATGGATGTAACAAATTTGTGCACAAAATTTGAGAGAAATAAGCTTTTTGTGTGTGGACAATTTCTTGGATAATTTATTTCAGCTCATTAAATATGGGACCTACATGTTTCTTTTATATTTTTGTTCAGTATACATTCTGCATGTCATTGTTTTAATTTCTGACATATTGAGGATTTATATTGTTATAAAAAAAAATTGATATGAACTTTTTATCCATTTTCATTTGAGATATGTTGGAATAAAGATTGATTTTGTGTGATTTTTGTTGTGTGCATTCAAAAAACCGTACTACCCTTGTACTGCATGCACATTTGAATATATTTTCCTTTAGTAGAACACAATGTTAATCAACTCCTCGCCCTCTTTACAAAATATAACATTTTGGACTGACTTTTGTATTTTTCATTTTGAAACCTTTGATCCTTCATTAAATACTCTTCAATCATTTCTCCCAGATGTAAAATAACAAATAGAGACAGATTACATTTACTACACTTGCAATGACATTCATTTACAATGGGCAGTGGAAAGGAGGCTTGAGAAGTTTCCACTAATTTGACAGAAGTTTGTGTTTTGTTTTCTTCCTTTTGGTGAGATATAATTGGTTCTTAGTACACAGTAAGTAATCTGTAAGGATGACTACTGCTATACACACACATTGTGTCCTGTCGAGACGTTTACATCAGGGAATCTTAATATATTTTAGGGG